>NW_028227314.1:0-45625 GCF_978045245.1 Mus caroli | reverse complement strand
TACTACAGTGTGATTTTTCTCATTTTTTGACTTTTTCAGGGTTTCTCACCATATTCCAAGTCCTACAGTGTGATTTTCTCATTTTTGGACTTTTTCAGGTTTTCTCATCCTATTCCAAGTCCTAGAGTGTGATTTTCTCCTTTTTTGACTTTTTCATGTTTTCTCACCATATTCCAGGTCCTACAGTGTGATTTTTCTCTTTTTTTGACTTTTCAGGGTTTCTCACCATATTCCAGCTCCTACAGTGTGATTTTCTCATTTTTAGATTTTTTCAGATTTTCTCATCATATTCCAAGTCCTACAGTGTGATTTTCTCATTTTTTGACTTTTTCAGAATTTCTCACCCTATTGCAGGTCCTACATTATGATTTTCTCATTTTCGACTTTTTCAGGTTCTCTCACCATATTGCAGGTACTACAAGTTTGTAATTTTTCGACTGTTTCAGGGTTTCTCACCATATTCCAAGTCCTACTGTGTGATTTTCTCATTTTTAGACTTTTTCAGTGTTTTCTCACAATATTCCAGGTACTACAGTGTGATTTTCTCATTTTTTGACTTTTTCAGGTTTTCTCATCATATTCCAAATCCTACAGTGTGATTTTCTCTTTTTCCGACTTTTAAAGGGTTTCTTACCATATTCCATGTCCTACTCTGTAATTTTCTCATTTTTCGTCTTTTTCAGGGTTTCTCACCGTATTAGAGGTCCTACTTGTGTGATTTTCTTATTCTTCGACTTTTTCAGGTTTTCTCACCACATTCCAACTCCTACAGTATATTTTTCTCATTTTTGACTTTTTCATGTTTTTCTCATCATATTCCAAATCCTACAGTGTGATTTTTTCATTTTTCGACTTTTTCAGGGTTTCTCACCATATTACAGTTACTTCAAGTTTGATTTTCTTATATTTCGACTGTTTCACGGTTTCTCACCATATTTCAGGTCCTACTGTGTGATTTTCTCATTTTTTGAATTTTTCAGTGTTTCTCACCATATTCCAGGTCCTACAGTGTGTTTTTTCTCATGTTTTGACTTTTTCAGGGTTTCTCACCATATTCCAAGTCCTAGAGTGTGATATTCTCATTTTTTGACTTTTTCAGTGTTTCTCACAATATTCCAGGTCCTACAGTGTGATTTTCTCTTTTTTTAAATTTTTCGGGGTTTCTTACCTTATTCCAGGTTCTACATTGTCATTTTCTCATTTTTTGAATATTTCAGGTTTTCTCAACATATTCCAGGTCCTACACTGTCATTTTCTAATTTGCGACTTTTTCAGAGTTTCTCACCATATTCCATGTACTACAGTGTGATGTTTCTCATTTTTTGACTTTTTCAGGGTTTCTCACCATATTCCAAGTCCTACAGTGTGATTTTCTCATTTTTAGATTTTTTCAGGTTTTCTCACCATATTCCAAGTCCTACTGTGTGATTTTCTCATTTTTAGACTTTTTCAGTGTTTTCTCACAATATTCCAGGTACTACAGTGTGATTTTCTCATTTTTTGACTTTTTCAGGTTTTCTCATCATATTCCAAATCCTACAGTGTGATTTTCTCTTTTTCCGACTTTTAAAGAGTTTCTTACCATATTCCATGTCCTATTATGTAATTTTCTCATTTTTCGACTTTTTCAGGGTTTCTCACCATATTGGAGGTCCTACTTGTGTGATTTTTTTATTCTTCGACTTTTTCAGGTTTTCTCACCACATTCCAACTCCTACAGTATATTTTTCTAATTTTTGACTTTTTCATGTTTTCTCATCATATTCCAAATCCTACAGTGTGATTTTTTCATTTTTCGACTTTTTCAGGGTTTCTCACCATATTGCAGGTACTTCAAGTTTAATTTTCTTATATTTCGACTCTTTCACGGTTTCTTACCATATTTCAGGTCCTACTGTATGATTTTCTCATTTTTTGAATTTTTCAGTGTTTCTCAGCATATTCCAGTTCCTACAGTGTGTTTTTCTCATTTTTCGACTTTTTCAGGGTTTCTCACCATATTGGAGGTCCTACAATTTTGATTTTCTAATTTTTTAACCTTTTCAGGGTTTCTCTCCATATTCCAGCTCCTACAGTGTATTTTTCTCATTTTTTTACTTTTTCACGGTTTCTCATCATATTCGAAGTCCTATAGTGTGATTTTCTCATTTTTCGACTTTTTCAGGGTTTCTCACCATATCTCAGGTACTACAAGTTTTATCTTATTTTTAGACTTTTTCAGTGTTTCTCACCATATTCCAGGTACTACAGTGTGATTTTCTCATTTTTTGACATTTTCAGGGTTTGTCATCGTATTCCAAGTCCTATAGTGTGATTTTCGCATTTTTTGAATTTTTCAGGGATTCTCAGCATGTTCCAGTTCCTACAATTTGATTTTCTAATTTTTTGACTTTTTCAGGGTTTCTCACCATATTTTAGGTACTACAAGTTTTATCTTATTTTTAGACTTTTTCAGTGTTTCTCACCATATTCCAGGTACTACAGTGTGATTTTCTGTTTTTTCGACTTTTTCAGGGTTTCTCACCATATTCCAAGTCCTACAATGTGATTTTCTCATTTTTTTGACTTTTTCTGGGTTTCTCATCATATTCCAAGTCCTAGAGTGTGATATTCTCATTTTTCGACTTTTTCAGTGTTTCTCACCATATTGCATGTACTACAAGTTTTATTTTCTTATTTTTGGACTGTTTCAGGGTTTCTCACCATATTCCAGGTCCGACTGTGTGATTTTCTCATTTTAATACTTTTTTAGTGTTTCTCACCATATACCAGGTACTACAGTGTGATATTCTCATTTTTTGAATTTTTCAGGGTTTCTCATCATATTCCAAGTCCTAGAGTGTGATTATCGCATTTTTCGATTTTTTCAGGGATTCTCAGCATATTCCAGTTCCTACAGTTTGATTTTCTAATTTTTGGACTTTTTCAGGGTTTCTCACCATATCCCAAGTCCTACAGTGTGATTTTCTCATTTTAAGACTTTTTCACGGTCTCTCACCATATTGCAAGTCCTACAAGTGTGTATTCCTTTTTTCTTTTTTTTTTTTTTTTTGACTTTTTCAGGACTTCTCACCATATTCCAGCTCCTACAGTGTCATTTTCTCATTTTTCGACATTTTCAGGGTTTTTTTTTTACCATATTCCAGGTCCTACAGCGCGATTTTCTCATTTTAAGACTTTTTCTGTGTTTCTCATCATATTCTGGGTCCTAGTGCATGATTTTCTCATTTTTCGACTTTTTCAGGGTTTCTTACCATATTCCAGGTCCTACAGTGTGATTTTCTCATTTTAATACTTTTTCTGTGTTTCTCATCTTATTCTGGGTCCTAGTGCATGATTTTCTCATTTTTCGACTTTTTCAGGGTTTCTCACCATATTCCAAGTCCTACAGTGTGATTTTCTCATTTTTTGACTTTTTCAGGGTTTCTCATCATATTCCAAGTCCTAGAGTGTGATATTCTCATTTTTCGACTTTTTCAAGTTTTGTCACCATATTGCATGTACTACAAGGTTGATTTTCTTATTTTTCGACTGTTTCAGGGTTTCTCACCACATTTCAGGTCCTACTGGGTGATTTTCTCATTTTAATACTTTTTTAGTGTTTCTCACCATATTCCGGGTACTACAGTGTGATTTTTTTCATTTTTTGACTTTTTCACGGTTTCTCATCATATTCCAAGTCCTAGAGTGTGATTTTTGCCTTTTTCGTATTTTTCAGGGTTTCTCTACATATTCCAGGTCATACAGTATGATTTTCTCATTTTTCGACTTTTTCAGGTTTTCTCACCATATTGCAGGTACTACAAGTTTGATTTTCTTATTTTTCGACTGTTTCAGGGTTTCCTTCCATATTCCAAGTCCTACTGTGTGATTTTCTCATTTTTAGATTTTTTCAGTGTTTTCTCACAATATTCCAGGTACTACAGTGTGATTTTCTCATTTTTTGTCTTTTTCAGGTTTTCTCATCATATTCCAAATCCTATAGTGTGATTTTCTCTTTTTCCGACTTTTAAAGGGTTTCTTACAATATTCCATGTCCTACTCTGTAATTTTCTCATTTTTCGACTTTTTCAGGGTTTCTCACCATATTGGAGGTCCTACTTGTGTGATTTTCTTATTCTTCGACTTTTTCAGGTTTTCTCACCACATTCCAACTCCTACAGTATATTTTTCTCATTTTTGACTCTTTCATTGTTTCTCATCATATTCCAAATCCTACAGTGTGATTTTTTCATTTTTCGACTTTTTCAGGGTTTCTCACCATATTGCAGGTACTTCAAGTTTGATTTTCTTATATTTCGACTCTTTCACGGTTTCTCACCATATTTCAGGTCCTACTGTGTGATTTTTCTCATTTTAAGACTTTTTCTGTGTTTCTCATCATATTCTGGGTCCTAGTGCATGATTTTCTCATTTTTCGACTTTTATGGGTTTCTCACCATATTCCAATTCCTACAGTGTGATTTTCTCATTTTTCGACTTTTTCAGGGTTTTTCACCATATTGCAGGTCCTACAAGTGTGAATTTCTTATTTTTGGACTTTTTCAGAGTTTCTCACCATATTCCAGGTCCTACAGTGTGATTTTCTCATTTTTTGACTTTTTCAGGGTTTCTCACCATATTAGAGGTACTACAAGTTTGATTTTCTTATTTTTCGATCTTTCAGGGTTTCTCACCATATTCCAGGTCCTACTGTTTGATTTTTTCATTTTTAGACTTTTTCAGGGTTTCTCACCATATTCCAGGTACTACAGTGAGATTTTCTCATTTTTTGACTTTTTCAGGGTTTCTCATCATATTCCAAGTCCTAGAGTGTGATTTTCTCTTTTTTCGACTTTTTCAGAGTTTCTCACCATATTCCAGGTCCTACAGTGTGATTTTCTCATTTTTTGACTTTTTCAGGATTGCTCACCATATTCCATCTTCTACATTGTGATTTTCTCATTTTTCAACTTTTTCAGGGTTTCTCATCTTATTCCAAGTCATACAGTGAAATTTTCTCATTTTTTGACTTTTTCAGTGTGTCTCATCTTATTCCAAGTCCTACAGTGTGATTTTCTCATTTTTCGACTTTTTCAGGTTTTCTCACCATATTGCAGGTACTACAAGTTTGATTTTCTTATTTTTCGACTGTTTCAGGGTTTCCTTCCATATTCCAAGTCCTACTGTGTGATTTTCTCATTTTTAGATTTTTTCAGTGTTTTCTCACAATATTCCAGGTACTACAGTGTGATTTTCTCATTTTTTGACTTTTTCAGGTTTTCTCATCATATTCCAAATCCTATAGTGTGATTTTCTCTTTTTCCGACTTTTAAAGGGTTTCTTACAATATTCCATGTCCTACTCTGTAATTTTCTCATTTTTCGACTTTTTCAGGGTTTCTCACCATATTGGAGGTCCTACTTGTGTGATTTTCTTATTCTTCGACTTTTTCAGGTTTTCTCACCACATTCCAACTCCTACAGTATATTTTTCTCATTTTTGACTCTTTCATTGTTTCTCATCATATTCCAAATCCTACAGTGTGATTTTTTCATTTTTCGACTTTTTCAGGGTTTCTCACCATATTGCAGGTACTTCAAGTTTGATTTTCTTATATTTCGACTCTTTCACGGTTTCTCACCATATTTCAGGTCCTACTGTGTGATTTTTCTCATTTTAAGACTTTTTCTGTGTTTCTCATCATATTCTGGGTCCTAGTGCATGATTTTCTCATTTTTCGACTTTTATGGGTTTCTCACCATATTCCAATTCCTACAGTGTGATTTTCTCATTTTTCGACTTTTTCAGGGTTTTTCACCATATTGCAGGTCCTACAAGTGTGAATTTCTTATTTTTGGACTTTTTCAGAGTTTCTCACCATATTCCAGGTCCTACAGTGTGATTTTCTCATTTTTTGACTTTTTCAGGGTTTCTCACCATATTAGAGGTACTACAAGTTTGATTTTCTTATTTTTCGATCTTTCAGGGTTTCTCACCATATTCCAGGTCCTACTGTTTGATTTTTTCATTTTTAGACTTTTTCAGGGTTTCTCACCATATTCCAGGTACTACAGTGAGATTTTCTCATTTTTTGACTTTTTCAGGGTTTCTCATCATATTCCAAGTCCTAGAGTGTGATTTTCTCTTTTTTCGACTTTTTCAGAGTTTCTCACCATATTCCAGGTCCTACAGTGTGATTTTCTCATTTTTTGACTTTTTCAGGATTGCTCACCATATTCCATCTTCTACATTGTGATTTTCTCATTTTTCAACTTTTTCAGGGTTTCTCATCTTATTCCAAGTCATACAGTGAAATTTTCTCATTTTTTGACTTTTTCAGTGTGTCTCATCTTATTCCAAGTCCTACAGTGTGATTTTCTCATTTTTCGACTTTTTCAGGTTTTCTCACCATATTGCAGGTACTACAAGTTTGATTTTCTTATTTTTCGACTGTTTCAGGGTTTCCTTCCATATTCCAAGTCCTACTGTGTGATTTTCTCATTTTTAGATTTTTTCAGTGTTTTCTCACAATATTCCAGGTACTACAGTGTGATTTTCTCATTTTTTGACTTTTTCAGGTTTTCTCATCATATTCCAAATCCTATAGTGTGATTTTCTCTTTTTCCGACTTTTAAAGGGTTTCTTACAATATTTTATGTCCTACTCTGTAATTTTCTCATTTTTCGACTTTTTCAGGGTTTCTCACCATATTGGAGGTCCTACTTGTGTGATTTTCTTATTCTTCGACTTTTTCAGGTTTTCTCACCACATTCCAACTCCTACAGTATATTTTTCTCATTTTTGACTCTTTCATTGTTTCTCATCATATTCCAAATCCTACAGTGTGATTTTTTTCATTTTTCGACTTTTTCAGGGTTTCTCACCATATTGCAGGTACTTCAAGTTTGATTTTCTTATATTTCGACTCTTTCACGGTTTCTCACCATATTTCAGGTCCTACTGTGTGATTTTCTCATTTTAAGACTTTTTCTGTGTTTCTCATCATATTCTGGGTCCTAGTGCATGATTTTCTCATTTTTCGACTTTTTCAGGGTTTCTCACCATATGCCAATTCCTACAGTGTGATTTTCTCATTTTTCGACTTTTTCAGGGTTTTTCACCATATTGCAGGTCCTACAAGTGTGAATTTCTTATTTTTGGACTTTTTCAGTCTTTCTCACCATATTCCAGGTCCTACAGTGTGATTTTCTCATTTTTTGACTTTTTCAGGGTTTCTCACCATATTAGAGGTACTACAAGTTTGATTTTCTTATTTTTCGATCTTTCAGGGTTTCTCACCATATTCCAGGTCCTACTGTTTGATTTTTTCATTTTTAGACTTTTTCAGGGTTTCTCACCATATTCCAGGTACTACAGTGAGATTTTCTCATTTTTTGACTTTTTCAGGGTTTCTCATCATATTCCAAGTCCTAGAGTGTGATTTTCTCTTTTTTCGACTTTTTCAGAGTTTCTCACCATATTCCAGGTCCTACAGTGTGATTTTCTCATTTTTTGACTTTTTCAGGATTGCTCACCATATTCCATCTTCTACATTGTGATTTTCTCATTTTTCAACTTTTTCAGGGTTTCTCATCTTATTCCAAGTCATACAGTGAAATTTTCTCATTTTTTGACTTTTTTCAGGGTGTCTCATCTTATTCCAAGTCCTACAGTGTGATTTTCTCATTTTTCGACTTTTTCAGTGTTTCTCACCATATTGCAGTTCCTACAAGTGTGAATTTCTTATTTTTGGACTTTTTCAGGGTTTCTCACCATATTCCAGGTACTACAGTGTGATTTTCTCATTTTAAGACTTTTTCAGGGTCTCTCACCATATTGCATGTCCTACAAGTGTGTTTATCTTATTTTTCTACTTTTTAACGGTTTCTCTCCATATTCTATCTCCTACCGTGTACTTTTGTTATTTTTTGTCTTTTTCACGGTTTCTCATTTTATTCCAAGTCCTACAGTGTGATTTTCTCATTTTTTGACTTTTTCAGGGTTTCTCACCATATTGCAGGTCCTACAAGTGTGAATTTCTTACCTTTCGACATTTTCAGAGTTTCTCACCATATTCCAGGTCCTACAGTGTGATTTTCTCATTTTAAGACTTTTTCAGTGTTTCTCACCATATTCCAAGTACTACTGCGTGATTTTCTCATTTTTCGACTTTTTCAGGGTTTCTCACCATATTCCAGGTACTACTGCGTGATTTTCTCATGTTTTCGACTTTTTCAGAGTTTCTCACCATATTCCAGGTCCTACTGTGTGATTTTCTCATTTTAATACTTTTTTAGTGTTTCTCACCATATTCCAGGTACTACAGTGTGATTTTCTCATTTTTTTTTACTTTTTCAGGGTTTCTCATCCCATTCCAAGTCCTAGAGTGTGATTTTTGCTTTTTTCGAATTTTTCAGGGTTTCTCAACATATTCCAGGTCCTACAGTTTGTTATTCTCATTTTTCTTCTTTTTCAGGGTTTCTCACTAGCTTCCAGGTCCTACTGCGTGATTTTCTCATTTTCCGACTTCTTTCAGGGTTTCTCACCATATTCTGGGTCCTACTGCATGAATTTCTCATGTTTTGACTTTTTCATGGTTTCTCACCATATTCCAAGTCCTAGAGTGTGATATTCTCATTTTTCGACTTTTTCAGTGTTTCCAACCATATTCCAGGTCCTACAGTGTGATTTTCTCTTTTTTTAAAATTTTCGGGGTTTCTTACCTATTCCAGGTTCTACATTGTCATTGTTTCATTTTTTTGAATATTTCAGGTTTTCTCAACATATTCCAGGTCCTACACTGTCATTTTCTAATTTTCGACTTTTTCAGAGTTTCTCACCATATTCCATGTACTACAGTGTGATTTTTCTCATTTTTTGACTTTTTCAGGGTTCCTCACCATATTCCAAGTCCTACAAGGGTGATTTTTTCATTTTTTGACTTTTTCAGAGTTTCTCACCATATTCCAAGTCCTACAGTGTGATTTTCTCATTTTTGGACTTTTTCAGGTTTTCTCATCATATTCCAAGTCCTAGAGTGTGATTTTCTCCTTTTTTGACTTTTTCATGTTTTCTCACCATATTACAGGTCCTACAGTGTGATTTTTCTCTTTTTTTGACTTTTCAGGGTTTCTCACCATATTCCAGCTCCTACAGTGTGATTTTCTCATTTTTAGATTTTTTCAGGTTTTCTCATCATATTCCAAGTCCTACAGTGTGATTTTCTCATTTTTTGACTTTTTCAGAATTTCTCACCCTATTGCAGGTCCTACAGTATGATTTTCTCATTTTTCGACTTTTTCAGGTTTTCTCACCATATTGCAGGTACTACAAGTTTGATTTTCTTATTTTTTGACTGTTTCAGGGTTTCTCACCATATTCCAAGTCCTACTGTTTGATTTTCTCATTTTTAGACTTTTTCAGTGTTTTCTCACAATATTCCAGGTACTACAGTGTGATTTTCTCATTTTTTGACTTTTTCAGGTTTTCTCATCATATTCCAAATCCTACAGTGTGATTTTCTCTTTGTCCGACTTTTAAAGGGTTTCTTACCATATTCCATGTCCTACTCTGTAATTTTCTCATTTTTTGACTTTTTCAGGGTTTCTCACCATATTCCAGGTCCTTCGGTGTGATTTTCTCATTATAAGACTTTTTCAGTATTTTTCACCATATTCCAAGTACTACAGTGTGATTTTCTATTTTAAGACTTTTTCAGTGTTTCTCACCAAATCCCAGGTCCTACTGCGTGATTTTCTCATTTTTCGACTTTTTCAGGGTTTCTCACCATATTCCAAGTCCCACAGTGTGATTTTCTCATTTTTCGACTTTTTCAGGGTTTCTCACCATATTCCAAATCCTACAGTGTGATTTTTCATTTTTTGACTTTTTCAGGGTTACTCGTCTTATTCCAAGCCACTCCCATCTTTAAATTTTTAGAAGAAAATGTGAGGCTGTGTTTATATACATCATATGCAGATCGTAAGAGGGATTTAGATTCTCCAGAATCTGACACCCTCTTCTGGAGTGACTAAAGATAGCTACAGTGTACTTATATCTAATAAATAAATAAATACATACATAAATAAATAAATAAATAAATAAATATATAAATAAACATTTTTTAAAAAGGATAAGAAAGAAAGAAAGACCAGGCAGGCCTGCCATCCTTATCTCTGTCTGTCTGTCTGTCTGTCTGTCTGATACCCTGGAACTGGAGAAGGGCCACCATATAGTTGCTGGTAGTTGATCCCAGATTCTCTAGAAGAGGAGACAATGCTGTTAATTGTTAAGTCCTTTCAGTGGCCCCACACATCTTTAAATTTTTGGAAGTAAATGTGAGTCTGTGTTTATGTACATCATATGCAGACCATAAGAGGGATTTAGATTCTCCAGAATCTGACACCCTCTCCTGGAGTGTCTGAAGACCGCTACAGTGTACTTATATTTAATAAATACATAAATAAATAAATAAACATTTTTAAAAAGGATGAGAAAGAAAAAAAACCAGGGAGGCCTGCCAGCCTTGTCTGTCTGTCTGTCTGTCTTTCTGTCTGATCCCCTAGAACTGGAGATGAGCCACCATATAGTTGCTGGTAGTTGATCCCAGGTTGTCTGGAAGAGGAGATAATGCTGTTAATTTTTGAGCCGTTCAGTGGCCACACCCATCTTTAATTTTTAGAAGTAAATGTGAGGCTGTGTTTATGTACATCATATGCAGACAATAAGAGGGATTTATATTCTCCAGAATCTGACACCCTCTTCTGGAGTGTCTGAAGACAGCTACAGTGTACTTATATCTAATAAATACATAAATAAATAAATAAATAAACATTATTAAAAAGGATAAGAAAAAAAGAAAGACCAGGAAGGCCTGCCATCCTTATCTCTGTCTGTCTGTCTGTCTGATACCCTGGAACTGGAGTGGGCCACCATATAGTTGCTGGTAGTTGATCCCAGTTAATCTGCAAGAGGAGACAAGGCTGTTAATTTTTGAGCCCTTTCAGTGGCACCACCCATCTTAAATTTTTAGAAGTATTTGTGAGGCTGTGTTTATGTACATCATATGCAGACCATAAGAGGGATTTAGATTCTCCAGAATCTGATCCCTCTTCTGGAGTGTCTGAAGACAGCTACAGTGTACTTATATCTAGAAATACATAAATAAATAAATAAACATGTTTTAAAAATGATAAGAAAGAAAGAAAAACCAGGAAGGCCTGCCATCCTTGTCTGTTTGTCTGTATGTCTGTCTGATCCCCTGAAACTGGAGATGGGCCACCATATTTTTGCTGGTAGTTGATCCCAGGTTCTCTGGAAGAGGAGACAATGCTGTTAATTGTTGAGCCCTTACAGTGGCCCCACCCATCTTTAAATTTTTAGAAGTATATGTGAGGCTGTGTTTATGTACATCATATGCAGACCATAAGAGGGATTTAGATTCTCCAGAATCTGACACCCTCTTCTGGAGTGTCTGAAGACAGCTACAATGTACTTATATCTAATAAATACATAAATAAAGAAATAAACATGTTTTAAAAAGGATAGGTAAGAAAGAAAGACCAGGCAGGCCTGCCATCCTTATCTCTGTCTGTCTGTCTGTCTGTCTAATCCCCTAGAACTGGAGATGAGCCACCATATAGTTGCTGGTAGTTGATCCCAGGTTGCTTGGAAGAGGAGATAATGCTGTTAATTGTTGAGCCCTTTCAGTGACACCATCCATCTTTAAATTTTTGAAGTATATGTGAGGCTGTGTTTATGTACATCATATGCAGACCATAAGAGGGATTTAGATTCTCCAGAATCTGACACCATCTTCTGGAGTGTCTGAAGACAGACACAGTGTACTTATATCTAATAAATAAATAAATAAATAAATAAATAAATAAATAAATAAACATTTTTTAAAAAGGATAAGAAAGAAAGAAAGACCAGGGAGGCCTGCCTTCCTTATCTCTGTCTCTCTGTCTGTCTGTCTGTCTATCTGTCTGATACCCTGGAACTGGAGATGGGCCACCATATAGGTGCTGGTAGTTGATCCCAGGTTCTCTGAAGAGGAGACAATGCTGTTAATTGTTGAGCCCTTTCAGTGGCTCCACCCATCTGTAAATTTTTAGAAGTATATGTGAGGCTGTGTTTATGTACATCATATGCAGACCATAAGAGGGATTTAGATTCTCCAGAATCTGACACCCTCTTCTGGAGTGTCTGAAGACAGCTACAGTGTACTTTTATCTAATAAATACATAAATAAGTAAATAAACATTTCTTAAAAAGGATAAGAAAGAAAGAAAGACCAGGCAGGCCTGCCATCGTTATCTCTATATGTCTGTCTGTCTGTCTCTCTGTCTGATCCCCTGGAACTGGAGATGGGCCACCATATAGTTGCTGGTAGTATATCCCAGGTTCTCTGGAAGAGGAGACAATGCTGTTAATGGATGAGCCCTTTCAGTGGCCCCACACATCTTTAATTTTGGAAGTAAATGTGAGTCTGTGTTTATGTACATCATATTCATACCATAAGAGGGATTTAGATTCTCCAGAAACTGATACCCTCTTCCTGAGTGTCTGAAGACAGCTACAGTGTACTTATATCTAATAAATACATAAATAAATAAATAAATAAATAAATAAACATTATTAAAAAGGATAAGAAAAAAAGAAAGACCAGGAAGGCCTGCCATCCTTATCTCTGTCTGTCTGTCTGTCTGATACCCTGGAACTGGAGTGGGCCACCATATAGTTGCTGGTAGTTGATCCCAGTTTCTCTGCAAGAGGAGACAAGGCTGTTAATTTTTGAGCCCTTTCAGTGGCACCACCCATCTTAAATTTTTAGAAGTATTTGTGAGGCTGTGTTTATGTACATCATATGCAGACCATAAGAGGGATTTAGATTCTCCAGAATCTGATCCCTCTTCTGGAGTGTCTGAAGACAGCTACAGTGTACTTATATCTAATAAATACATAAATAAATAAATAAATAAATAAATAAACATGTTTTAAAAATGATAAGAAAGAAAGAAAAACCAGGCAGGCCTGCCATCCTTGTCTGTTTGTCTGTCTGTCTGTCTGATCCCCTGAAACTGGAGATGGGCCACCATATTTTTGCTGGTAGTTGATCCCAGGTTCTCTGGAAGAGGAGACAATGCTGTTAATTGTTGAGCCCTTACAGTGGCCCCACCCATCTTTAAATTTTTAGAAGTATATGTGAGGCTGTGTTTATGTACATCATATGCAGACCATAAGAGGGATTTAGATTCTCCAGAATCTGACACCCTCTTCTGGAGTGTCTGAAGACAGCTACAATGTACTTATATCTAATAAATACATAAATAAAGAAATAAACATGTTTTAAAAAGGATAAGTAAGAAAGAAAGACCAGGCAGGCCTGCCATCCTTCTCTCTGTCTGTCTGTCTGTCTGTCTGATCCCCGGGAACTGGAGATGGGCCACCTTATAGTTGCTGGTAGTTGATCCCAGGTTCTCTGGAAGAGGAGACAGTGCTGTTAATTGTTGAGCCTTTTCAGTGGCCCCACCCATCTTTAAATTTATAGAAATATATGTGAGGCTGTGTTTTTGTACATCATATGCAGACCATAAGAGGGATTTAGATTCTCTAGAATCTGACACACTCTTCTGGAGTGTCTGAAGACAGCTACAGTGTACTTATATCTAATAAATACATAAATAAATAAATAAATAAATAAATAAATAAACATTTCTTAAAAAGTATAAGAAAGAAAGAAAGACCAAGCAGGCCTGCCATCCTTTTCTCTATCTGTCTGTATGTCTGTCTCTCTGTCTGATCCCCTGGAACTGGAGATGGGCCACCATATAGTTGCTGGTAGTTGATCCCAGGTTCTCTGGAAGTGGAGACAATGCTGTTAATTTTTGAGCCGTTCAGTGGCCACACCCATCTTTAATTTTTAGAAGTAAATGTGAGGCTGTGTTTATGTACATCATATGCAGACAATAAGAGGGATTTAGATTCTCCAGAATCTGACACCCTCTTCTGGAGTGTCTGAAGAGAGCTACAGTGTACTTATATCTAATAAATAATAAATAAATAAATAAATAAACATTATTAAAAAGGATAAGAAAAAAAGAAAAACCAGGAAGGCCTGCCATCCTTATATCTGTCTGTCTGTCTGTCTGTCTGTCTGATACCCTGGAACTGGAGATGGGCCACCATATAGGTGCTGGTAGTTGATCCCAGGTTCTCTGGAAGAGGAGACAATGCTGTTAATTGTTGAGCCCTTTCAGTGGCCCCACCCATCTTTAAATTTTTAGAAGTATATGTGAGGCTGTGTTTATGTACATTGTATGCAGACCATAAGAGGGATTTAGATTCTCCAGAATCTTATACCCTCTTCTGGAGTGTCTGAAGACATCTACAGTGTACTTATATCTAATAAATACATAAATAAATAAATAAATAAATAAATAAATAAATAAATAAATATATAAATAAACATATTTTATAAGGATAAGAAAGAAAGAAGACCTGGCAGGCCTGCCATCCTTATCTCTGTCTGTCTGTCTGTCTGTCTGTCTGATCCTCTGATACTGGATATGGGCCACCATATAGTTGCTGGTAGTTGATCCCAGGTTCTATGGAAGAGGAGACAATGCTGTTAATTGTTGAGACCTTTCAATGGCTCCACCCATCTTTAAATGTTTAGAACTGTATGTGAGGCTGTGTTTATGTACATCATATGCAGACCATAAGAGTGATTTAGATTCTCCAGAACCTCACACCCTCTTCTGGAGTGTCTAAAGACAGCTACAGTGTACTAATATCTAATAAATACATAAATAAATAAATAAATAAACATTTTTTTAAAAGGATAAGAAAGAAAGAAAGACCAGGCAGGCCTGCCATCCATATCTCTTTCTGTGTGTCTGTCTGTCTGTCTGTCTGATCCCTGGGAACTGGAAATAAGCCACCATATAGATGCTGGTAGTTGATCCCAGGTTCTCTGGAAGAGGAGATAATGCTGTTAATTGTTGAGCCTTTTCAGTGGCCCCACCCTTCATTAAATATTTTGAAGTATATCTGAGGCTGTGTTTATGTACATCGTATGCAGACCAGAAGATGGTTTTAGATTTTTCAGAATCTGACACCGTCTACTGGAGTGTCTGAAGACAGCGACAGTGTACTTATATCTAATAAATACATAAATAAATAAATTGATAAATAAATAAACATTTTTTATAAAGGATAAGAAAGAAAGAAAAATCAGACAGACCTGCAATCCTTATCTCTGTCTGTCTGTCTGTCTGTCTGAACATGTGGAACTGGATATTGGCCACCATATATTTGCTGGTAATTTTTCCCAGGTTCTCTGGAAGAAGAGACAATGCTGTTAATTGTTGAGCCCTTTCAGTGGCCCCACCCATCTTTAAATGTTTAGAAGTATATGTGAGGCTGTGTTTATGTACATCATATGCAGACCATAAGAGGGATTTAGATTCTCCAGAATCTGACACCCTTTTCTGGACTGTCTGAAGACAGCTACAGTGTACGTATATCTAATAAATACATAAATAAATGAATAAATAAATAAATAAATAAATAAACATTTTTTAAACAGGATAAGTAAGAAAGAAAGACCTGGCAGGCCTGCCATCCTTATCTCTGTCTGTCTGTCTGTCTGATCCCCTGGAACTGCAGATGGGCCACCATATAGTTGCTGGTAGTTGATCCCAGGTTCTCTGGAAGAGGAGACAATGATGTTAATTGTTGATCCCTTTCAGTGGTCCCACCCATCTTTAAATTTTTAGAAGTATATGTGAGGCTGTGTTTATGTACATCATATGAAGACAATAAGAGGGATTTAGATTCTCCAGAATCTGACACCCTCTTATGAGTGTCTGCAGACAGCTACATTGTACTTATATCTAATACATAAATTAATAAATAAATAAATAAATAAATAAATAAATAAATAAATAAACATTTTTTCAAAAGGATAAGAAAGAAAGAAAGACCAGGCAGGCCTGCCATCCATATCTCTGTTTGTCTGTCTGTCTGTCTGTCTGTCTGATCCCTGGGAACTAAGATGAGCCACCATATAGTTGCTGGTAGTTGATCCCAGCTTCTCTGGAAGAGGGCATAATTCTGTTAATTGTTGAGCCCTTTCAGTGGCCCCACCCTTTATTAAATTTTTAGAAGTATATCTGAAGCTGTGTTTATGTACATCATATGCAGACCAGAAGATGGTTTTAGATTTTTCAGAATCTGACACCGTCTACTGGAGTGTCTGAAGACAGCGACAGTGTACTTATATCTCATAAATACATAAATACATAAATTAATAAATAAATAAACATTTTTTATAAAGGATAAGAAAGAAAGAAAAATCAGGCAGACCTGCAATCCTTATCTCTGTCTGTCTGTCTGTCTGTCTGAACCTCTGGAACTGTATATGGGCCACCATATATTTGCTGTTAGTTTTTCCCAGGTTCTCTGGAAGAGGAGACAATGCTGTTAATTGTTGAGCCCTTTCAGTGGTCCCACCCATCTTTAAATGTTTGGAAGTATATGTGAGGCTGTGTTTATGTACATCATATGCAGACCATAAGAGGGATTTAGATTCTCCAGAATCTGACACCCTCTTCTGGAGTGTCTGAAGACAGCTACAGTGTACTTATATCTAATAAATAAATAAATAAATAAATAAATAAATAAATAAATAAACAAACAAACATTTTTTAAACAGGATAAGTAAAAAAGAAAGACCTGGCAGGCCTGCCATCCTTATCTCTGTCTGTCTGTCTGTCTGATCGCCTGGAACTTCAGATGGGCCACCATATAGTTGCTGGTATTTTTCCCAGGTTCTCTGGAAGAGGAGACAATGATGTTAATTGTTGAGCCCTTTCAGTGGTCCCACCCATCTTTAAATTTTTAGAGGTATTTTTGAGGCTGTGTTTATGTACATCATATGCAGACCATAAGAGGGATTTAGATTCTCCAGAAACTGACACCCTCTTCTGGAGTGTCTGCAGACAGCTACATTGTACTTATATCTAATAAATAAATAAATAAATAAATAAATAAATAAATAAATAAATAAATAAATAAACATTTTTTCAAAAGGATAAGAAAGAAAGAAAGACCAGGCAGGCCTGCCATTCATATCTCTGTTTGTCTGTCTGTCTGTCTGTCTGTCTGTCTGATCCCTGGGAACTAAGATGAGCCACCATATAGTTTCTGGTAGTTGATCCCAGGTTCTCTGGAAGAGGGCATAATGCTGTTAATTGTTGAGCCCTTTCAGTGGCGCCACCCTTCATTAAATTTTTAGAAGTAAATCTGAAGCTGTGTTTATGTACATCATATGCAGACCATAAGATGGTTTTAGATTCTTCAGAATCTGACACCCTCTACTGGAGTGTCTGAAGAGAGCTACAGTGTACTTATATCTAATAAATAAATAAATAAATAAATAAATAAATAAATAAATAAACATTTTATAAACAGGATAAGTAAGAAAGAAAGACCAGGCAGGCCTGCCATCCTTATCTCTGTCTGTCTGTCTGTCTGATCCCCTGGAACTGCAGATGGGCCACCATATAGTTGCTGGTAGTTGATCCCAGGTTCTCTGGAAGAGGAGACAACGCTGTTAATTGTTGAGCCCTTTCAGTGGCCCCACCCATCTTTAAATTTTTAGAAGTATACTTGAGTTTGTGTTTATGTACATCATATGCAGACCATAAGAGGTATTTAGATTCTCCAAAATCTGACACCTTCTTCTGGAGTGTCTGAAAACAGTTACAGTGTACTTATATCTAATAAATAAATAAATAAATAAATAAATAAATTAATTAATTAATTAATTAATTAATTAATTAATAAGTAAACATTTTTTCAAAAGGATAAGAAAGAAATAAAGACCAGGCACGCCTGCCATCCTCATCTCTGTCTGTCTGTCTGTCTCTCTATATGATTCTTTGGAACTGGAGATAGGACACCATATAGTTGCTGGTAGTTGATCCCAGGTTCTCTGGAAGAGGAGAAAATGCTGTTAATTGTTGAGCCCTTTCAGTGGCCCCACCCATCTTTAAATTTTTAGAACTATATCTGAGACTGTGTTTATGTACATCATATGCAGACCATAAGATGGTTTTAGATTCTTCAGAATCTGACACCCTCTTCTGGAGTGTCTGTAGTCAGCTACAGTGTACTTATATATAATAAATACATAAATAAATAAACATTTTTTAAAAAGTACTAGAAATAAAGAAAGACCAGGCAGGCCTGCAATCCTTATCTCTGTCTGTCTGTCTGTCTGTCTGATCCCCTGAAACTGGAGATGGGCCACCATATAGTTGCTGGTAGTTGATCCCAGGTTCTCTGGAAGAGGAGACAATGCTGTTAATATTTGAGCCCTTTCATTGCTCTCACCCATCTTTAAATTTTTAGATGTATATGTGAGACTGTGTTTATGTACATCATATGCAGACCATAAGAGGGATTTAGATTCTCCAGAATCTGACACCCTCTTCTGGAGTGTCTGAAGACGGCTACAGTGTACTTATATCTAATAAATACATAAATAAATAAATAAATAAATAAATAAATAAACATTTTTTATAAAGGATAAGAAATAAAGAAAGACCAGGCAGGCCTGCCATCCTTATCTCTGTCTGTCTGTCTGTCTGTCTTTCTGATCCACTGGAACTGGAGATGGGCCACCATATAGGTGCTGGTAGTTGATCCCAGGTTCTCTGGAAGATGAGACAATGCTGTTAATTGTTGAGCCCTCGCAGTGGCCCCACACATCTCTAAATTTTTAGAAGTATACGTGAGTCTGTGTTTATGTACATCATATGCAGGCCATAAGAGGGATTTAGATTCTCCAGAATCTGACACCGTCTTCTGGAGTGTCTGAAGACAGCTACAGTGTACTTATATCTAATAAATATATAAATAAATAAATAAGTAAACATTTTTTCAAAAGGATAAGAAAGAAAGAAAAACCAGGCAGGCCTGCCATCCTTTTCTCTGTCTGTCTGTCTGTCTGTCTGTCTGATCCCCTGGAACTGGAGATGGGCCACCATATAGTTGCTGGTAGTTGAGCCGAGGTTCTCTGGAAGAGGAGACAATGCTGTTCATTGTTTAGCCTTTTCAATGGCCCCACCCATCTTTAAATGTTTAGAACTGTATGTGAGGCTGTGTTTATGTTCATCATATGCAGACCAGAAGAGGGATTTAGATTCTCCAGAACCTGACACCCTCTTCTGGAGTGTCTAAAGACAGCTACCGTGTACTTATATCTAATAAATACATAAATAAATAAGTAAATATACATTTTTTAAAAAGGATAAGAAAGAAAGAAAGACCTGGCAGGCCTGCCATCCATATCTCTGTCTGTGTGTCTGTCTGTCTGTCTGTCTGATCCCTGGGAACTGGAAATGAGCCACCATATAGTTGCTGGTAGTTGATCCCAGGTTCTCTGGAAGAGGAGATAATGCTGTTAATTGTTGAGCACTTTCAGTGGCCCCACCCTTCATTAAATTTTTTGAAGTATATCTGAGGCTGTGTTTATGTACATCATATGCAGACCAGAAGATGGTTTTAGATATTTCAGAATATGACACCGTCTACTGGAGTGTCTGAAGACAGCGACAGTGTACTTATATCTAATAAATACATAAATAAATAAATTAATAAATAAATAAACATTTTTTATAAAGGATAAGAAAGAAAGAAAAATCAGGCAGGCCTGCCATCCTTATCTCTGTCTGTCTGTATGTCTGTCTGTCTGATCCTATGGAACTGGATATGGGCCACCATATATTTGCTGGTAGTTTTTCCCAGGTTCTCTGGAAGAGGAGACAATGCTGTGAATTGTTGAGCCCTTTCAGTGGCCCCATCCATCTTTAAATTTTTAGAGGTAAATGTGAGGCTGTATTTATGTACATCATATGCAGACCATAAGAGTGATTTAAATTCTCCAGTATCTGACACCCTCTTCTGGAGTGTCTGAAAACAGCTACACTGTACTTATATCTAATAAATAAATAAATAAATAAATAAACAAATAAATAAACATTTTTTAAACAGGATAAGTAAGAAAGAAAGACCAGGCAGGCTTGCCTTCCTTATCTCTGTCTGTCTGTCTGTCTGTCTGATCCCCTGGAACTGCAGATGGGCCACCATATAGTTGCTAGTAGTTGATCCCAGGTTCTCTGGAAGAGGAGACAATGCTGTTAATTGTTGAGCCCATTCAGTGGCCCCACCCATCTTTAAATTTTTAGAAGTATACTTGAGTCTGTGTTTATGTACATCATATGCAGACCATAAGAGGTATTTAGATTTTCCAGAATCTGACACCCTCTTCTGGAGTGTCTGAAGACAGCTACAGTGTACTTATATCTAATAAATAAATAAATAAATAAATAAATAAATAAATAAATAAATAAATTAATTAATTAATTAATAAGTAAACATTTTTTCAAAAGGATAAGAAAGAAAGAAAGACCAGGCAGGCCTGCCATCCTCATCTCTGTCTGTCTGTCTGTCTGTCTCTCTATATGATCCTTTGGAACTGAAGATAGGCCACCATATAGTTGCTGGTAGTTGATCTCAGGTTCTCTGGAAGAGGAGACAATGCTGTTAATTGTTGAGACCTTCCAGTGGCCCCACCCATCTTTAAATTTTTAGAAGTATATCTGAGGCTGTTTTTATGTACATCATATGCAGACCGTAAGATGGTTTTAGATTCGTCAGAATCTGACACCCTCTTCTGGAGTGTCTCTAGATAGCTACAGTGTACTTATAAATAATAAATACATAAATAAATAAACATTTTTTAAAAAGGACAAGAAAGAAAGAAAGACCAGGCAGGCCTGCAATTTTTATCTCTGTCTGTCTGTCTGTCTGTCTGTCTGATCCCCTGGAACTGGAGATGGGGCACCATATAGTTGCTGGTAGTTGATCCCAGGTTCTCTGGAAGAGGAGAAAATGCTGTTAATTGTTGAGCCCATTCAGTGGCCCCACCCATCTTTAAATTTTTAGATGTATATGTGAGGCTGTGTTTATGTACATCATATGCAGACCATAAGAGGGATTTAGATTCTCCAGAATCTGACACCCTCTTCTGGAGTATCTGAAGACAGCTACATTGTACTTATATCTAATAAATACATACATAAATAAATAAATAAATAAATAAATAAATAAATAAATAAACATTTTTTAAACAGGATAATAAAGAAAGTAAAACCAGTCAGGCCTGTCATCCTTATCTCTGTCTGTCTGTCTGTCTGTCTGACAGTCTGTCTGATCCCCTGGAACTGGAGGTGGGCCACTATATAGTTGCTGATAGTTGATCCCATGTTCTCTGGAAGTGGAGACAGTGATGGTAATTGTTGAGCCCTTTCAGTGGTCCCACCCATCTATAAATTTTTAGAAATATATGTGAGGCTGTGTTTATGTACATCATATGCAGACCATAAGAGTGATTTAGATTCTCCAGAATCTGAAACCCTCTTCTGGAGTGTCTGAAGACGTCTACAGTGTACTTATATCTAATAAATACATAAATAAATAAATAAATAAATAAATAAATAAATAAATAAATATTTTTTAAAAAGGATAAGAAATAAAGAAAGACCAGGCAGGCCTGCCAACCTTATCTCTGTCTGTCTGTCTGTCTGTCTGTCTGATCCACTGGAACTGGCGATGGGCCACCATATAGGTGCTGGTAGTTTATCCCAGGTTCTCTGGAAGAGGAGAAATGCTGTTAATTGTTGAGCCCTCTCAGTGGCCCCACACATCTTTAAATTTTTAGAATTATATGTGAGTCTGTGTTTATGTACATCATATGCAGGCCATAAGAGGGATTTAGAATCTCCAGAATCTGACACCCTCTTCTGGAGTGTCTGAAGACAGCTACAGTGTACTTATATCTAATAAATACATAAATAAATAATTAAATAAACATTTTTTAAAAAGGATAAGTAAGAAAGAAAGACCAGGCAGGCCTGCAATTTTTATCTCTGTCTGTCTGTCTGTCTGTCTGTCTGATCCCCTGGAACTGGAGATGGGGCACCATATAGTTGCTGGTAGTTGATCCCAGGTTCTCTGGAAGAGGAGACAATGCTGTTAATTGTTGAGCCCTTTCAGTGGCCCCACCCATCTTTAAATGTTTAGAAGTATTTGTGAGGCTGTGATTATGTACATCATATGCAGACCATAAGAGGGATTTAGATTCTACAGAATCTGACACCCTTTTCTGGACTTTCTGAAGACAGCTACAGTGTACTTATATCTAATAAATACATAAATAAATAAATAAATAAATAAATAAATAAATAAATAAATAAATAAACATTTTTTAAACAGGATAAGTAAGAAAGAAAGACCTGGCAGGCCTGCCATCCTTATCTCTGTCTGTCTATCTGTCTGTCTGATCCCCTGGAACTGCAGATGGGCCACCATATAGTTGCTGGTAGTTGATCCCAGGTTCTCTGGAAGTGGAGACAGTGATGGTAATTGTTGAGCCCTTTCAGTGGTCCCAACCATCTTTAAATTTTTAGAAGTATATGTGAGGCTGTGTATATGTACATCATATGCAGACCATAAGAGGGATTTAGATTCTCCAGAATCTGACACCCTCTTCTGGAGTGTCTGAAGACGGCTACAGTGTACTTATATCTAATAAATACATAAATAAATAAATAAATATATAAATAAATAAATAAATAAATAAACATTTTTTTAAAAGGATAAGAAATAAAGAAAGACCAGGCAGGCCTGCCATCCTTATCTCTTTCTGTCTGTCTGTCTGTCTCTCTGATCCACTGGAACTGGAGATGGGCCACCATATAGGTGCTGGTAGTTTATCCCAGGTTCTCTGGAAGAGGAGACAATGCTGTTAAATGTTGAGCCCACTCAGTGGCCACACACATTTTTAAATTTTTAGAAGTATATGTGAGTCTGTGTTTATGTACCTCATATGAGGCCATAAGAGGGATTTAGAATCTCCAGAATCTGACACCCTCTTCTGGAGTGTCTGAAGACAGCTACAGTGTACTTATATCTAATAAATACATAAATAAATAATTAAATAAACATTTTTTAAAAAGGATAAGAAAGAAAGAAAGACCACGCAGGCCTGCCATCGTTATCTCTGTCTGTATGTCTGTCTGTCTTTCTGATCCCTGGGAACTGGAGATGGGCCACCATATAGTTGCTGGTAGTTGATCCCAGGTACTCTGTAAGAGGAGACAATGCTGTTAATTGATGAGCTTTTGAGTGGCCCCACCCTTCTTTAAATTTTTAGAAGTATAAGTGAGGCTGTGTTTATGTACATCATATGCAGACCATAAGAAGGATTCAGATTCTCCAGATTCTGACACCCTCTTTCTGAGTGTCTGAAGACAGCTACAGTGTACTTATATCTAATAAATAAATAAATAAATAAATAAATAAATAAATAAATAAATAAATAAATAAACATTTTTTAAAAAGGATACGAAAGAAAGAAAGACCAGGCAGGCCTGCCATCCTTATCTCTGTCTGTCTGTCTGTCTGTCTGTCGGTCTGATCCCATGGAACTGGGGATGGGCCACCATATAGTTGCTGGTAGTTGATCCCAGGTTCTCTGGAAGAAGAGACAACGCTGTTAATTGTTGAGCCCTTTCAGTGGCCCCACCCATCTTTAAATTTTTAGAAGTATACATGAGTATGTGTTTATGTACATCATATCCAGACCATAAGAGGGATTTAGATTCTCCAGAATTTGACACCCTCTTCTGGAGTGTCTGAAGACAGCTACAGTGTACTTATATCTAATAAATAAATAAATAAATAAATTAATTAATTAATTAATTAATTAATTAATAAGTAAACATTTTTTCAAATGCATAAGAAAGAAAGAAAGACCAGGCAGGCCTGCCATCCTCATCTCTGTCTGTCTGTCTGTCTGAACCCCTGGAACTGCAGATGGGCCACCATATAGTTGCTGGTAGTTGATCCCAGGTTCTCTGGAAGAGGAGACAAGGCTGTTAATTGTTGAGCCTTTTCATTGGCCCCACCCATCTTTAAATTTTTAGAAGTATACTTGAGTTTGTGTTTATGTACATCATATTCAGACCATAAGAGGTATTTAGATTCTCCAGAATCTGACACCCTCTTCTGGAGTGTCTGAAAACAGCTACAGTGTACTTATATCTAATAAATAAATAAATTAATAAATTAATTAATTAATTAATAAGTAAACATTTTTTCAAAAGGATAAGAAAGAAAGAAAGACCAGGCAGGCCTGCCATCCTCATCTCTGTCTGTCTGTCTGTCTCTCTATATGATCCTTTGGAACTGGAGATAGGCCACCATATAGTTGCTGGTAGTTGATCCCTGGTTCTCTGGAAGTAGAGACAATGCTGTTAATTGTTGAGCCCTTTCATTGCTCTCACCCATCTTTAAATTTTTAGAAGTATATCTGAGGCTGTGTTTATGTACATCATATGCAGACCATAAGAGGGATTTAGATTCTCCAGAATCTGACACCCTCTTCTGGAGTGTCTGAAGACGGCTACAGTGTACTTATATCTAATAAATACATAAATAAATAAATAAATAAATAAATAAATAAATAAATAAACATTTTTTATAAAGGATAAGAAATAAAGAAAGACCAGGCAGGCCTGCCATCCTTATCTCTGTCTGTCTGTCTGTCTGTCTTTCTGATCCACTGGAATTGGAGATGGGCCACCATATAGTTGCTGGTAGTTGATCCCAGGTTCTCTGGAAGATGAGACAATGCTGTTAATTGTTGAGCCTCGCAGAGGCCCCACACATCTGTAAATTTTTAGAAGTATACGTGAGTCTGTGTTTATGTACATCATATGCAGGACATAAGAGGGATTTAGATTCTCCAGAATCTGACACTGTCTTCTGGAGTGTCTGAAGACAGCTACAGTGTACTTATATCTAATAAATACATAAATATATAAATAAGTAAACATTTTTTCAAAAGGATAAGAAAGAAAGAAAGACCAGGCAGGCCTGCCATCCTTTTCTCTGTCTGTCTGTCTGTCTGTCTGATCCCCTGGAACTGGAGATGGGCCACCATATAGTTGCTGGTAGTTGAGCCGAGGTTCTCTGGAAGAGGAGACAATGCTGTTCATTGTTTAGCCTTTTCAATGGCCCCACCCATCTTTAAATGTTTAGAACTGTATGTGAGGCTGTGTTTATGTTCATCATATGCAGACCAGAAGAGGGATTTAGATTCTCCAGAACCTGACACCGTCTTCTGGAGTGTCTAAAGACAGCTACCGTGTACTTATATCTAATAAATACATAAATAAATAAGTAAATAAACATTTTTTAAAAAGGATAAGAAAGAAAGAAAGACCTGGCAGGCCTGCCATCCATATCTCGGTCTGTGTGTCTGTCTGTCTGTCTGTCTGATCCCTGGGAACTGGAAATGAGCCACCATATAGTTGCTGGTAGTTGATCCCAGGTTCTCTGGAAGAGGAGATAATGCTGTTAATTGTTGAGCACTTTCAGTGGCCCCACCCTTCATTAAATTTTTTGAAGTATATCTGAGGCTGTGTTTATGTACATCATATGTAGACCAGAAGATGATTTTAGATTTTTCAGAATCTGACACCGTCTACTGGAGTGTCTGAAGACAGCGACAGTGTACTTATATCTAATAAATACATAAATAAATAAATTAATAAATAAATAAACATTTTTTATAAAGGATAAGAAAGAAAGAAAAATCAGGCAGGCCTGCCATCCTTATCTCTGTCTGTCTGTCTGTCTGTCTGTCTGATCCTCTGGTACTGGATATGGGCCACCATATAGTTGCTGGTAGTTGATCCCAGGTTCTCTGAAAGAGGAGACAATGCTGTTAATTGTTGAGCGCTTTCAGTGGCCCCACTCATCTTTAAATTTTTAGAAGTAATTGTGAGGCTGTGTTTATGTACATCATATTCAGATCATAAGAGTGATTTAGATTCTCCAGAAACTGACACCCTCTTCTGGAGTGTCTGAAGACAGCTACAGTGTACTTACATATAATAAATACATGAATAAATAAATAAGTAAACATTTTTTAAAAAGGATAAGAAAGAAAGAAAGACCAGGCTGGCCTGCCATCCTTATCTCTGTCTGTGTGTCTGTCTGTCTGTCTGATCCTCTGGTACTGGATATGGGCCACCATATAGTTGCTGGTAGTTGATCCCAGGTTCTCTGAAAGAGGAGACAATGCTGTTAATTGTTGAGCGCTTTCAGTGGCCCCACTCATCTTTAAATTTTTAGAAGTAATTGTGAGGCTGTGTTTATGTACATCATATGCAGACGATAAGAGGTATTTAGATTCTCCAGAATCTGACACCCTCTTCTGTAGTGTCTGAAGACAGCTACAGTGTACTTATATCTAATAAATAAATAAATAAATAAATAAATAAATAAATAAATAAATAAATAATAAATAAATAAGTAAACACTTTTTCAAAAGGATAAAAAAGAAAGAAATACCAGGCAGGCCTGCCATCCTTATCTCTGACTGTCTGTCTGTCTGTCTGATCCCCTGGAACTGGAGATGGGCCACCATATACTTGCTGGTAGTTGATCAGAGGTTCTCTGGAAGAGGAGACAATGCTGTTAATTGTTGAGCCCTTTCAATGGCCCCACCCATCTTTAAATTTTTAGAAGTGTATGTGAGGCTGTGTTTATGTACATCATATGCAGACCATAAAAGGGATTTAGATGCTCCAGAAACTTACACCCTCTTCTGGAGTGTCTGAAGATAGCTACAGTGTACTTATATCTAATAAATACATGAATAAATAAATAAATAAACATTTTTTATAAAAGGATAAGAAAGAAAGAAAGACCAGGCAAGCCTGCTGTCCTTATCTCTTTCTGTCTGTCTGTCTCTCTATATGATCCTTTGGAACTGGAGATAGGCCATTATATAGTTGCTGGTTGTTGATCCCAGGTTCTCTGGAAGAGGAGACAATGCTGTTAATTGTTGAGCCCTTTCAGTGGCCCCACCCATCTTTAAATTTTAAGAAGTATATCTGAGGCTGTGTTTATGTACATCATATGCAGACCATAAGATGGTTTTATATTCTTCAGAATCTGACACCCTCTTCTGGAGTTTTTGTAGACAGCTACAGTGTACTTATATATAATAAATACATAAATAAATAAACATTTTTTAAAAAGGACAAGAAAGAAAGAAAGAACAGGCAGGCCTGCCATCCTTATCTCTGTCTGTCTGTCTGTCTGTCTGTCTGATCCCCTGGAACTGGAGATGAGCCACCATATAGTTGCTGGTAGTTGATCCCAGGTTCTCTGGAAGAGGAGACAATGCTGTTAATTGTTGAGCCCTTTCATTGCTCTCACCCATCTTTAAATTTTTAGATGTATATGTGAGGCTGTGTTTATGTACATCATATGCAGACCATAAGAGGGATTTAGATACTCCAGAATCTGACACCCTCTTCTGCAGTGTGTGAAGACAGCTACATTGTACTTATATCTAATAAATACATAAATAAATAAATAAATAAATAAATAAATAAATAAATAAATAAACATTTTTTAAACAGGATAAGAATGAAAGTAAGACCAGGCAGGCCTGCCATCCTTATCTCTGTCTGTCTGTCTGTCTGTCTGTCTGACAGTCTGTCTGATCCCCTGGAACTGGCGGTGGGCCACTATATAGTTGCTGATAGTTGACCCCAGGTTCTCTGGAAGTGGAGACAGTGATGGTAATTGTTGAGCCCTTTCAGTGGTCCCACCCATCTTTAAATTTTTTGAAGTATATGTGAGGCTGTGTTTATGTACATCATATGCAGACCATAAGAGGGATTTAGATTCACCAGAATCTGACACCCTCTTCTGGAGTGTCTGAAGACGGCTACAGTGTACATATATCTAATAAATAAATAAATAAATAAATAAATAAACAAACATTTTTTAAAAAGGATAAGAAATAAAGAAAGACAAAGCAGGCCTGCCATCCTTATCTCTGTCTCTCTGTCTCTCTGTCTGTCTGATCCACTGGAACTGGAGATGGGCCACCATATAGGTGCTGGTAGTTTATCCCTGGTTCTCTGGAAGAGGAGACAATGCTGTTAATTGTTGAGCCCTCTCAGTGGCCCCACACATCTTTAAATTTTTAGAAGTATATGTGAGTCTGTGTTTATGTACATCATATGCAGATCATAAGAGGGATTTAGATTCTCCAGAATCTGACACCCTCTTCTGGAGTGTCTGAAGACAGCTACAGTGTACTTATATCTAATAAATACATAAATAAATAATAAAATAAACATTTTTTAAAAAGGATAAAAAAGAAAGAAAGACCAGGCAGGCCTGCCATCCTTATCTCTGTCTGTCTGTCTGTCTGTCTGTCTGATCCCTGGGAACTGGAGATGGGCCACCATATAGTTGCTGGTAGTTGATCCCAGGTACTCTGTAAGAGGAGACAATGCTGTTAATTGTTGAGCTTTTAGAGTGGCCCCACCCTTCTTTAAATTTTTAGAAGTATATGTGAGGCTGTGTTTATGTACATCATATGCAGAGCATAAGAGGGATTCAGATTCTCCAGATTCTAACACCCTCTACTGGAGTGTCTGAAGACAGCTACAGTGTACCTATATCTAATAAATAAATAAATAAATAAATAAATAAATAAATAAATAAATAAATAAATAAATAAACATTTTTTAAAAAGAATAAGAAAGAAAGGAAAACTAGGCAGGCCTGACATCCTTATCTCTGTCTGTCTGTCTGTCTGTCTGTAGGTCTGATCCCATGGAACTGGGGATGGGCCACCATATAGTTGCTGGTAGTTGATCCCAGGTTCTCTGGAAGAGAAGACAATGCGGTTAATTGTTGAGCCCTTTCAGTGGCCCCACCCATCTTTAAATTTTTAGAAGTATACATGAATCTGTGTTTATGTACATCATATGCAGACCATAAGAGGGATTTAGATTCTCCAGAATCTGACAACTTTTCTGGAGTGTCTGAAGACAGCTACAGTGTACTTATATCTAATAAATAAATAAATAAATAAATAAATAAATAAATAAGTAAACATTTTTTCAAAAGGATAAGAAAGAAAGAAAGACCAGGCAGGCCTGCCATCCTTATCTCTGACTGTCTGTCTGTCTGACTGTCTGATCCCCTGGAACTGGAGATGGGCCACCATATAGTTGCTGGTAGTTGATCCGAGGTTCTCTGGAAGAGGAGACAATGCTGTTAATTGTTGAGCGCTTTCAGGGGCCCCACCCATCTTTAAATTATTAGAAGTGTATGTGAATCTGTGTTTATGTCCATCATATGCAGACCATAAGAGGGATTTATATTCTCCAGAATCTGAAACCCTATTCTGGAGTGTCTGAAGACAGCTACAGAGTACTTATATCTAATAAATACATAAATAAATAAACATTTTTTAAAAAGGATAAGAAAGAAAGAAAAACCAGAGAGGCCTGCCACCCTTGTCTGTCTGTCTCTTTGTCTGCCTGACCCCTGGAACTGGAGATGGGCCACCATATAGTTGCTGGTAGTTGATCCCAGGTTCTCTGGTAGAGGAGACAATGCTGTTAATTGTTGAGCCCTTTCAGTGGCCCCACACATCTTAAATTTTTAGAAGTATATGTGAGGCTGTGTTTATGTACATCATATGCAGACCTTAAGAGGGATTTAGATTCTCCAGAATCTGACACAATCTTCTGGAGTGTTTGAAGACAGCTACAGTGTACTTATATATAATAAATAAATAAAGAAATAAATAAATAAACATTTTTTAAAAAGGATAAGAAAGAAAGTAAAACCAGGCAGGCCTGCAATCCTTGTCTGTCTGTCTGTCTGATCCCCTGGAACTGGAGATGGGCCACCATATAGTTGCGGCTAGTTGATCCCAGGTTCTCTGATAGAGGAGACAATGCTGTTAATTTTTGATCCTTTTCAGTGGCCCCACACATCTTTAAATTTTCTGAAGTATATGTGAGGCTGTGTTTATGTACATCATATGCAGTCCATAAGAGGGATTTAGATTCTCCAGAATATGACACCCTCTTCTTAAGTACCTGAAGACAGCTACAGTGTACTTATATCTAATAAATACATATATAAATAAATAAACATTTTTTAAAATGTATAAGAAAGAAAAAAAAAACCATGCAGGACTGCAATCCTTGTCTGTCTGTCTGTATGTATCTCTGTCTGATCCCCTGGAACTGGAGATGGGCCACCATATAGTTGCTGGTAGTTGATCCCAGGTTCTCTGGAAGAGGAGACAATGCTGTTAATTGTTGAGCCCTTTCAGTGGCCCCACACATCTTTAAATTTTTAGAAGTATATGTGAGGCTGTGTTCATGTACATCATATGAAGACCATATGAGGGATATAGATTCTCCAGAATCGGACACCCTCTTCTGTAGAGTCTGAAGACAGCTACAGTGTACTTATATCTAATAAATAAATACATAAATAAATAAATAAATAAATAAATAAATAAATGAATAAACAAATAAATAAACATTTTTTAAAAAGGATAAGAAAGATAGAAATATCAGGCAGGCCTACCATCCTTATCTCTGTCTGTCTGTCTGTCTGTCTGTCTGTCTGTCTGTCTGTCTGTCTTATCCCCTGGAACTTGAGATGGGCCACCATATAGTTGCTGGTAGTTGATCCCACTTTCTCTGGAAGAAGAGACAATGCTGTTAATTGTTGAGCCCTTTCAGTGGGCCCACCCATCTTTAAATTTTTAGAAGTATATGTGAGGCTGTGTTTATGTACATCATATGAAGTCCATAAGAGAGATTTAGATTCTCCAGAAGATGAGACCCTCTTCTAGAGTGTCTGAAGACAGCTACAGTGTACTTATATCTAATAAATACAAAAATAAATAAATAAATAAATAAATAAATAAATAAATAAATAAATAAATAAACAAACATTTTTTTAAAAGTATAAGAAAGAAAGAAAGACCAGGCAGGCCTCCATACTTATCTCTGTCTCTCTGTCTGTCTGTCTGATACCCTGGAACTGGAGATGGGCCACCATATAGTTGCTGGTAGTTTATCCAATGTTCTCTGGAAGAGGAGACAAGCTGTTAATTGTTGAGCACTTTCTGTGGCCCCACCCATCTTTAAAGTTTTACAAGTATATGTGAGGCTGTGTTTATGTACATCATATGCAGACCATAAGAGGGATTTAGATTCTCCAGAATCTGACACCCTCTTCTGGAGTGTCTGAAGACAACTACAGTTTACTTATATCTAATAAATACATAAATAAATAAATAAATGAATAAATAAATAAATAAATAAATAAATAAATAAACATTTTTTAAAAAGGATAAGAAAGAAAGAAAGACCAGGCAGTCCTGCCACCCTTATCTCTGTCTCTATGTCTGTCTGTCTGATCCCCTGGAACTGGAGATGGGCCACCATAGAGTTTCTGGTAGTTGATCCCAGGATCTCTGGTAGAGTAGACAATGCTGTTAATTGTTGAGACCTTTCAGTGGCCCCACACATCTTTAAATTTTTAGAAGTATATTTGAGGCTGTGTTTATGTACATCATATGCAGACCATAAGAGGGATATAGATTCTCCAGAATCAGACACCCTCTTCTGGAGTGTCTGAAGATAGCTAAAGTGTACTTATATCTAATAAATAAATAAATAAATAAATAAATAAATAAATAAATAAATAAACAAACATTTTTTAAAAAGGATAAGAAAGAAAGAAAGACCAGGCTGGACTGTCATCCTTATCTCTGTCTGTCTGTCTGTCTCTCTGTCTGTCTGTCTGATCTCCTGGAACTGGAGATGGGCCACCATATAGTTGCTGGTAGTTGATCCCAGGTCCTCTGAAGAGGAGACAATTCTGTTAATTGTTCAGCCCTTTCAGTGGCCCCACCCATCTTTAAATTTCTAGAAGTAAATGTGATGCTGTGTTTATGTACATCATATTCAGACCATAAGAGGGATTTAGATTCTCCAGAATCTGACACCGTCTTTTGGAGTGTCTATGACGGATACAGTGTACTTATATCTAATAAATACATAAATAAATAAATAAACATTTTTTAAAAACAATAAGAAAGAAAGAAAGACCAGGCAGGCCTGCCATCCTTATCTCTGTCTGTCTGTCTGTCTGTCTGATCCCCTGGAACTGGAGATGGGCCACCATAGAGTTTCTTGTAGTTTATCCCAGGTTCTCTGGAAGAGGAGACAATGCTGTTAATTGCTGAGCCCTTTCAGTGGCCCCACACATCTTTAAAGTTTTAGAAGTATATGTGAGGCTGTGTTTATGTTCCGAATATGCAGACCATAAGAGGGATTTAGATTCTCCAGAATCTGACACCCTCTTCTGGAGTGTCTGAAGACAGCTACAGTATACTTATATCTAATAAATTCATAAATAAACAAATAAACATTTTTAAAAAAGGATAATAAAGAAAGAGAGACCAGGCAGTCCTGCCATCCTTGTCTGTCTGTCTGTCTGTTTGTCTAATCCCCGGAAATGGAGATGGGCCACCATATAATTGCTGGTAGTTGATCCCAGGTTCTCTGGAAGAGGAGTCAGTGCTGTTAATTGTTGAGACCTTTCAGTGGCCCCACCCATCTTTAAATTTTTAGAAGTATATGTGAGGCTGTGTTTATGTACATCATATGCAGACCATAAGAGGGATATAGATTCTCCAGAATCTGACACCCTCTTCGGGAGTGTTTGAAGACAGCTACAGTGTACTTATATCTAATAAATACATACTTAAATTAATAAACATTTTTTAAAAAGGATAAGAAAGAAAGAAAGAAAGACCAGGCAGGCCTGCCATCCTTATCTCTGTCTGTCTGTATGTCTGTCTGTCTGTCTATCTGATTCCCTGGAACTGGAGATGGGTCACCATATAGTTGCTTGTAGTTGATCCCAGATTCTCTGGAAGAAGAGACAATGCTGTTAATTGTTGAGCCCTCTCAGTGGCCCCACCCATCTTTAAATTTTTAGAAGTAAATGTGAGGCTGTGTTTATGTACATCATATGCATACCATAAGAGGGATTTAGATACTCCAGAATCTGACACCCTCTTCTGGAGTGTCTGAAGACAGCTAAAGTGTACTTATATCTAATAAATACATAAATAATTAAATAAACATTTTTTAAAACGATAAGAAAGAAAGAAAGACCAGGCAGGCCTGCCATCCTTATCTCTGTCTGTCTGTCTGTCTGATCCCCTGGAACTGGAGATGGGCCACCATATAGTTGCTGGTAGTTGATCCCAGGTTCTCTGGAAGAGGAGACAATGCTGTTAATTGTTGAGCCCTTTCAGTGGCCCCACACATCTTTAATTTTTAGAAGTATATGTGAATCTGTTTTTATGTACATCATATGCAGACCATAAGAGGGAATTAGAATCTCCAGAATCTGAACACATCTTCTGAAGTCTCTGAAGACAGCTACAGTGTTCTTATATCTAATAAATACATAAATAAAAAATAAATAAATAAATAAATAAACATTTTTTCAACAGTATAATAAAGAAAGAAAGACCAGGCAGGCCTGCCATCCTTATATCTGTCTGTCTGTCTGTCTGTCTGATCCCCTGGAACTAGAGATGGACCACCATATAGTTGCTGGTAGTTCATCCCAGGTTCTCTGGAAGAGGAGACAATGGTGTTAATTGTTGAGCCCTTTCAGTGACCCCACCCATCTTTAAATTTTTAGAAGTATATGTGAGGCTGTGTTTATGTACATCATATGCAGACCATAAGAGGGATTTAGATTCTCCAGAATCTGACACCCTCTTCAGGAGTGTCTGAAGACAGCTACAGTGTACTTATATCTAAAAAATACATAAATAAATAAATAAATAAATAAACATTTTTTTAAAAGGGTAAGAAAGAAAGAAAGACCAGGCAGGCCTGCCATCCTTATCTCTGTCTGTCTGTCTGTCTGTTTGACTATCTGATCCCCTGAAACTGGAGATGGGCCACCATATAGTTGCTGGTAGTTGATCCCAGGTTCTCTGGAAGAGGAGACAATGCTGTTAATTGTTGATCCCTTTTAGTGGCCCCACCCATCTTTAAATTTTTAGAAGTATATGAGAGGCTGTGTTTATGTACATCATATGCAGACCATAAGAAGGATTTAGATTCTCCAGAATCTGACAACCTCTTCTGGAGTGTCTGAAGACAAGTATTGTCTACTTATATCTAATAAATACATTAAAAATGAATAAATAAATATAAATAAATAAATAAACTTTTTTTTTTAAACGGAGAAGAAAGAAAGACCATGCAGGCCTGCCATCCTTATCACTTTTGTCTGTCTGTCTGTCTGTCTCATCCCCTGTAACTGGAGATGGGCCACCATATAGTTGCTGGTAGTTGATCCCAGGTTCTTTGGAAGAGGAGACAATGCTGTTAAATGTTGAGCCCTCTCAGTGGCCCCACCCATCTTTAAATTTTTAGAAGTATATGTGAGGCTATGTTTATGTACATCAAATGCAGACCATAAGAGGGATTTAGATTCTCCAGCATCTGACACCCTCTTCTGGAGTGTCTGAAGACAGCTACAGTGTACTTATATCTAATAAATACATAAATAAACAAATAAATATTTTTAAATAAGGATAATAAAGAAAGAAAGTCCAGGCAGGCCTTCCATCCTTATCTCTGTTGTCTGTCTGTTTGTCTGATCCCCTGGAACTGGAGGTGGGCCACCATATAGTTGCTGGTAGTTTATCCCAGGTTCTCTGGAAGATGAGACAATGCTGTTAATTGTTGAGCCCTTTCAGTGGCCCCACACATCTTTAAATTTTTAGAAGTATATGTGAGGCTGTGTTTATGTACATTGTATGTAGACCATAAGAGGGATTTATATTCTACAGAATCTGATACCCTCTTCTGGAGTGTCTGAAGACAGCTACAGTGTACTTATATCTAATAAATACATAAATAAATAAATAAACATGTTTTAAAAAGGATAAGAAAGAAAGAAAAACCAGAGAGGCCTGCCATCCTTGTCTGTCTGTCTGTCTGTTTGTCTGTCTCTCTGATCCCCTGGATCTGGAGATGGGCCACCATATAGTTGCTGGTAGTTGATCCCAGGTTTTCTGGAAGAGGAGACAATGCTGTTAATTGTTGAGCCCTTTCAGTGGCCCCACCCATCTTTAAATTTTTAGAAGTAAATGTGAAGCTGTTTTTATGTACATCATATCCAGATCATAAGAGGGACTTAGATTCTCCAGAATCTGACACCCTCTTCCTGAGTGTCTGAAGACAGCTACAGTGTACTTATATCTAATAAATTTATAAATAAATAAATAAACATTTTTAAACGGATAAGAAAGAAATAAAAACCAGGAAGGCCAGCCATCCTTGTCTGTATGTCTGTCTGTCTGATCCCCTGGAACTGGAGATGGGCCACCATATAGTTGCTGGTAGTTGATCCCAGGTTCTCTGGAAGAGGAGACAATGCTGTTAATTGTTGAGCCCTTTCAGTGGCCCCACCCATCTTTAAATTTTTAGAAGTATATGTGAGGCTGTGTTTATGTACCGAATATGCAGACTATAAGAGGGATTTAGATTCTCCAGAATCTGACACCCTCTTCTGGAGTCTCTGAAGACAGCTACAGTGTACTTATATCTAATAAATGCATAAATAAACAAATAAACATTTTTTAAAAAGGATAATAAAGAAAGAGAGACCAGGCAGGCCTGCCATCCTTGTCTGTCTGTCTGTCTGTCTGATCCCCTGGAACTGGAGAAGGGCCACCATATAGTTGCTGGTAGTTGATCCCATATTCTCTGGAAGAAGAGACAATGCTGTTAATTGTTGAGCCCTCTTAGTGGCCCCGCCCATCTTTAAATTTTTAGAAGTATATGTGAAGCTGTGTTTATGTACATCATATGCATACCATAAGAGGGATTTAGATACTCCAGAATCTGACACCCTCTTCTGGAGTGTCTGAAGACAGCTACAATCCTTTTTCAGGATTGCTCACCATATTCCATCTTCTACATTGTGATTTTCTCATTTTTCAACTTTTTCAGGGTTTCTCATCTTATTCCAAGTCCTACAGTAAAATTTTATCGTTTTTTGACTCTTTCAGGGTGTCTCATCTTATTCCAAGTCCTACAGTGTGATTTTCTCATTTTTCGATCTTGCAGGGTTTCTCACCATATTCCAGGTCCTACTGTTTGATTTTCTCATTTTTAGACTTTTTCAGGGTTTCTCACCATATTCCAGGTACTACAGTGTGATTTTCTCATTTTTTGACTTTTTCAGGGTTTCTCATCATATTCCAAGTTCTAGAGTGTGATTTTCTCTTTTTTCGACTTTTTCAGAGTTTCTCACCATATTCCAGGTCCTACAGTGTGATTTTCTCATTTTTTGACTTTTTCAGGATTGCTCACCATATTCCATCTTCTACATTGTGATTTTCTCATTTTTCAACTTTTTCAGGGTTTCTCATCTTATTCCAAGTCCTACAGTGAAATTTTCTCATTTTTTGAGTTTTTCAGGGTGTCTCATCTTCTTCCAAGTCCTACAGTGTGATTTTCCCATTTTTCGACTTTTTCAGGGTTTCTCACCATATTGCAGGTCCTACAAGTGTGAATTTCTTATTTTTGGACTTTTTTTAGGGTTTCTCACCATATTCCAGCTCCTACAGTGTGTTTTTGTTATTTTTTGTCTTTTTCACGGTTTCTCATCTTATTCCAAGTCCTATATTGTGATTTTCTCATTTTTTGCCTTTTGCAGGGTTTCTCACCATATTGCAGGTACTACAAGTTTGATTTTCTTATTTTTGATCTTTCAGGGTTTCTCCCCATATTCCAGGTCTTACTGTTTGATTTTCTCATTTTTAGACTTTTTCAGGGTTTCTCACCATATTCCAGGTACTACAGTGTGATTTTCTCATTTTTTGACTTTTTCAGGGTTTCTCATCATATTCCAAGTCCTAGTGTGTGATTTTCTCTTTTTTCGACTTTTTCAGAGTTTCTCACCATATTCCAGGTCCTACAGTGTGATTTTCTCATTTTAAGACTTTTTCAGGGTTTCTCACCATATTCCAACTCCTTCAGTGTGTTTTTCTCATTTTTCGACTTTTTCAGGATTTCTCATCTTATTCCAAGTCCTACAGTGTGATTTTCTCATTTTAAGACTTTTTCAGGGTTTCTCAACATATTCCAGGTCCTACAGTGTGATTTTCTCATTTTTTGACTTTTTCAGGGTTTCTCACCATATTGGAGGTTCTACAAGTGTGATTTTCTTATTTTTCGACTTTTTCAGGGTTTACTCACCATATTCCAGCTTCTACAGTGTATTTTTCTCATTTTTTGACTTTTTCACGGTTTCTCATCATATTCTAAATCCTACAGTGTGATTTTCTCATTTTTGGAATTTTTCAGGGTTTCTCACCATATTGCAGGTACTACAAGTTTGATTTTCTTATTTTTCGACTGTTTCAGTGTTTCTCACCATATTGCAGGTCCAACTGTGTGATTTTCTCATTTTGAGACTTTTTCAATGTTTCTCACCATATTCCAGCTACTACAGTCGGATTTTCTCATTGTTGACTTTTTCAGGGTTTCTCATCATATTCCAAGTCCTAGAGTGTGATTTTTCCAATTTTTCGCCTTTTTCAGAGTTTCTCACCATATTCCAGGTTCCACAGTGTGATTTTCTCATTTTTTGACTTTTTCAGGATTGCTCACCATATTCCATCTTCTACATTGTGATTTTCTCATTTTTCAACTTTTTCAGGTTTTCTCATCTTATTCCAAGTCCTACAGTGAAATTTTCTCATTTTTTGACTTTTTCAGGGTGTCTCATCTTATTCCAAGTCCTACAGTGTGATTTTCTCATTTTTCGACTTTTTCAGGGTTTCTCACCATATTGCAGGTCCTACACGTGTGAATTTCTTATTTTTGGACTTTTTCAGGGTTTCTCACCATATTCCAGGTACTACAGTGTGATTTTCTCATTTTAAGACTATTTCAGGGTCTCTCACCATATTGCCTGTCCTACAAGTGTGTATATCTTATTTTTCTACTTTTTAACGGTTTCTCTCCATATTCCATCTCCTACCGTGTACTTTTGTCATTTTTTGTCTTTTTCACGGTTTCTCATTTTATTCCAAGTCCTACAGTGTGATTTTCTCATTTTTTGACTTTTTCAGGGTTTCTCACCATATTGCAGGTCCTACAAGTGTGAATTTCTTATTTTTTGACATTTTCAGTTTCTCACCATATTCCAGGTCTTACAGTGTGATTTTCTCATTTTAAGACTTTTTCAGGATTGCTCACCATATTCCATCTTCTACATTGTGATTTTCTCATTTTTCAACTTTTTCAGGGTTTCTCATCTTATTCCAAGTCCTACAGTGTGATTTTCTCATTTTTCGACTTTTTCAGGGTTTCTCACCATATTGCAGGTCCTACAAGTGTGAATTTTTTATTTTTGGACATTTTTAGGGTTTCTCACCATATTCCAGCTCCTACAGTGTGTTTTTGTTATTTTTTGTCTTTTTCACGGTTTCTCATCTTATTCCAAGTCCTATATTGTGATTTTCTCATTTTTTGCCTTTTGCAGGATTTCTCACCATATTGCAGGTACTACAAGTTTGATTTTCTTATTTTTCTATCTTTCAGGGTTTCTCACCATATTCCAGGTCCTACTGTTTGATTTTCTCATTTTTAGACTTTTTCAGGGTTTCTCACCATATTCCAGGTACTACAGTGTGATTTTCTCATTTTTTGACTTTTTCAGGGTTTCTCATCATATTCCAAGTTCTAGAGTGTGATTTTCTCTTTTTTTGACTTTTTCAGAGTTTCTCACCATATTCCAGGTCCTACAGTGTGATTTTCTCATTTTTTGACTTTTTCAGGATTGCTCACCATATTCCATCTTCTACCTTGTGATTTTCTCATTTTTCAACTTTTTCAGGGTTTCTCATCTTATTCCAAGTCCTACAGTGAAATTTTCTCATTTTTTGAGTTTTTCAGGGTGTCTCATCTTCTTCCAAGTCCTACAGTGTGATTTTCCCATTTTTCGACTTTTTCAGGGTTTCTCACCATATTGCAGGTCCTACAAGTGTGAATTTCTTATTTTTGGACTTTTTTAGGGTTTCTCACCATATTCCAGCTCCTACAGTGTGTTTTTGTTATTTTTTGTCTTTTTCACGGTTTCTCATCTTATTCCAAGTCCTATATTGTGATTTTCTCATTTTTTGCCTTTTGCAGGGTTTCTCACCATATTGCAGGTACTACAAGTTTGATTTTCTTATTTTTGATCTTTCAGGGTTTCTCCCCATATTCCAGGTCTTACTGTTTGATTTTCTCATTTTGAGACTTTTTCAGGGTTTCTCACCATATTCCAGGTACTACAGTGTGATTTTCTCATTTTTTGACTTTTTCAGGGTTTCTCATCATATTCCAAGTCCTAGAGTGTGATTTTCTCTTTTTTCGACTTTTTCAGAGTTTCTCACCACATTCCAGGTCCTACAGTGTGATTTTCTCATTTTAAGACTTTTTCAGGGTTTCTCAACATATTCCAACTCCTTCAGTGTATTTTTCTCATTTTTCGACTTATTTAGGATTTCTCATCTTATTCCAAGTCCTACAGTGTGATTTTCTCATTTTAAGACTTTTTCAGGGTTTCTCAACATATTCCAGGTCCTACAGTGTGATTTTCTTATTTTTTGACTTTTTCAGGGTTTCTCACCATATTGGAGGTTCTACAAGTGTGATTTTCTTATTTTTCGACTTTTTCAGGGTTTACTCACCATATTCCAGCTTCTACAGTGTATTTTTCTAATTTTTTGACTTTTTCACGGTTTCTCATCATATTCTAAATCCTACAGTGTGATTTTCTCATTTTTGGAATTTTTCAGGGTTTCTCACCATATTGCAGGTACTACAAGTTTGATTTTCTTATTTTTCGACTGTTTCAGTGTTTCTCACCATATTGCAGGTCCAACTGTGTGATTTTCTCATTTTGAGACTTTTTCAATGTTTCTCACCATATTCCAGCTACTACAGTCTGATTTTCTCATTTTTTGACTTTTTCAGGATTGCTCACCATATTCCATCTTCTACATTGTGATTTTTTCATTTTTCAACTTTTTCAGGGTTTCTCATCTTATTCCAAGTCCTACAGTGAAATTTTCTCATTTTTTGACTTTTCAGGGTGTCTCATCTTATTCCAAGTCCTACAGTGTGTTTTTCTCATTTTTCGACTTTTTCAGGGTTTCTCACCATATTGCAGGTCCTACACGTGTGAATTTCTTATTTTTGGACTTTTTCAGGGTTTCTCACCATATTCCAGGTCCTACAGTGTGATTTTTTCATTTTAAGACTTTTTCAGTGTTTCTCACCATATTCCAGGTACTACTGCGTGATTTTCTCATTTTTCGACTTTTTCAGGGTTTCTCACCATATTCCAGGTACTACTGCGTGATATTCTCATGTTTTCGACTTTTTCAGAGTTTCTCACCATATTCCAGGTCCTACTGTGTGATTTTCTCATTTTAATATTTTTTTAGTGTTTCTCACCATATTCCAGGTACTACAGTGTGATTTTCTCATTTTTTTACTTTTTCAGGGTTTCTCATCCCATTCCAAGTCCTAGAGTGTGATTTTTGCTTTTTTCGAATTTTTCAGGGTTTCTCAACATATTCCAGGTCCTACAGTTTGTTATTCTCATTTTTCGTCTTTTTCAGAGTTTCTCACTAGCTTCCAGGTCCTACTGCGTGATTTTCTCATTTTCCGACTTCTTTCAGGGTTTCTCACCATATTCTGGGTCCTACTGCATGAATTTCTCATGTTTTGACTTTTTCAGGGTTTCTCACCATATTCCAAGTCCTAGAGTGTGATATTCTCATTTTTTGACTTTTTCAGTGTTTCTCACCATATTCCAGGTCCTACAGTGTGATTTTCTCTTTTTTTAAATTTTTCGGGTTTTCTTACCTTATTCCAGGTTCTACATTGTCATTTTCTCATTTTTTGAATATTTCATGTTTTCTCAACATATTCCAGGTCCTACACTGTCATTTTCTAATTTGCGACTTTTTCAGAGTTTCTCACTATATTCCATGTACTACAGTGTGATTTTTCTCATTTTTTGTCTTTTTCAGGGTTTCTCACCATATTCCAAGTCCTACAGGGTGATTTTCTCATTTTTTGACTTTTTCAGAGTTTCTCACCATATTCCAAGTCCCACAGTGTGATTTTCTCATTTTTGGACTTTTTCAGGTTTTCTCATCCTATTCCAAGTCCTAGAGTGTGATTTTCTAATTTTTTTGACTTTTTCATGTTTTCTCACCATATTCCAGGTCCTACAGTGTGATTTTTCTCTTTTTTTGACTTTTCAGGGTTTCTCACCATATTCCAGCTCCTACAGTGTGATTTTCTCATTTTTTGACTTTTTCACGGTTTCTCACCATATTGGAGGTTCTACAAGTGTGATTTTCTTATTTTTCGACTTTTTCAGGGTTTACTCACCATATTCCAGCTTCTACAGTGTATTTTTCTCATTTTTTGACTTTTTCACGGTTTCTCATCATATTCTAAATCCTACAGTGTGATTTTCTCATTTTTGGAATTTTTCAGGGTTTCTCACCATATTGCAGGTACTACAAGTTTGATTTTCTTATTTTTCGACTGTTTCAGTGTTTCTCACCATATTGCAGGTCCAACTGTGTGATTTTCTCATTTTGAGACTTTTTCAATGTTTCTCACCATATTCCAGCTACTACAGTCTGATTTTCTCATTGTTGACTTTTTCAGGGTTTCTCATCATATTCCAAGTCCTAGAGTGTGATTTTTCCAATTTTTCGCCTTTTTCAGAGTTTCTCACCATATTCCAGGTTCCACAGTGTGATTTTCTCATTTTTTGACTTTTTCAGGATTGCTCACCATATTCCATCTTCTACATTGTGATTTTTTCATTTTTCAACTTTTTCAGGGTTTCTCATCTTATTCCAAGTCCTACAGTGAAATTTTCTCATTTTTTGACTTTTTCAGGGTGTCTCATCTTATTCCAAGTCCTACAGTGTGATTTTCTCATTTTTCGACTTTTTCAGGGTTTCTCACCATATTGCAGGCCCTACACGTGTGAATTTCTTATTTTTGGACTTTTTCAGGGTTTCTCACCATATTCCAGGTACTACAGTGTGATTTTCTCATTTTAAGACTTTTTCAGGGTCTCTCACAATATTGCATGTCCTAAAAGTGTGTATATCTTATTTTTCTACTTTTTAACGTTTTCTCTCCATATTCCATCTCCTACCGTGTACTTTTGTCATTTTTTGTCTTTTTCATGGTTTCTCATTTTATTCCAAGTCCTACAGTGTGATTTTCTCATTTTTTGACTTTTTCAGGGTTTCTCACCATATTGCAGGTCCTACAAGTGTAAATTTCTTATTTTATGACATTTTCAGAGTTTCTCACCATATTCCAGGACCTACAGTGTGATTTTCTCATTTTAAGACTTTTTCAGTGTTTCTCACCATATTCCAGGTACTACTGCGTGATTTTCTCATGTTTTCGACTTTTTCAGAGTTTCTCACCATATTCCAGATCCTACTGTGTGATTTTCACATTTTAATATTTTTTTAGTGTTTCTCACCATATTCCAGGTACTACCGTGTGATTTTCTCATTTTTTTACTTTTTCAGGGTTTCTCATCCCATTCCAAGTCCTAGAGTGTGATTTTTGCTTTTTTCGAATTTTTCAGGTTTTCTCAACATATTCCAGGTCCTACAGTTTGTTATTCTCATTTTTCGTCTTTTTCAGAGTTTCTCACTAGCTTCCAGGTCCTACTGCGTGATTTTCTCATTTTCCGACTTCTTTCAGGGTTTCTCACCATATTCTGGGTCCTACAGTATGAATTTCTCATGTTTTGACTTTTTCAGGGTTTCTCACCATATTCCAAGTCCTAGAGTGTGATATTCTCATTTTTTGACTTTTTCAGGGTTTCTCACCATATTGCAGGTCCTACAAGTGTAAATTTCTTATTTTATGACATTTTCAGAGTTTCTCACCATATTCCAGGTCCTACAGTGTGATTTTCTCATTTTAAGACTTTTTCAGTGTTTCTCACCATATTCCAGGTACTACTGCGTGATTTTCTCATGTTTTTGACTTTTTCAGAGTTTCTCACCATATTCCAGGTCCTACTGTGTGATTTTCACATTTTAATATTTTTTTAGTGTTTCTCACCATATTCCAGGTACTACCGTGTGATTTTCTCATTTTTTTACTTTTTCAGGGTTTCTCATCCCATTCCAAGTCCTAGAGTGTGATTTTTGCTTTTTTAGAATTTTTCAGGGTTTCTCAACATATTCCAGGTCCTACAGTTTGTTATTCTCATTTTTCGTCTTTTTCAGAGTTTCTCACTAGCTTCCAGGTCTTACTGCGTGATTTTCTCATTTTCCGACTTCTTTCAGGGTTTCTCACCATATTCTGGGTCCTACAGTATGAATTTCTCATGTTTTGACTTTTTCAGGGTTTCTCACCATATTCCAAGTCCTAGAGTGTGATATTCTCATTTTTTGACTTTTTCAGTGTTTCTCACCATATTCCAGGTCCTACAGTGTGATTTTCTCTTTTTTTAAATTTTTCGGGGTTTCTTACCTTATTCCAGTTTCTACATTGTCATTTTCTCATTTTTTGAATATTTCAGGTTTTCTCAACATATTCCAGGTCCTACACTGTCATTTTCTAATTTGCGACTTTTTCAGAGTTTCTCACCATATTCCATGTACTACAGTGTGATTTTTCTCATTTTTTGACTTTTTTAGGGTTTCTCACCATATTCCAAGTCCTAGAGGGTGATTTTCTCATTTTTAGACTTTTTCAGAGTTTCTCACCATATTCCAACTCCTTCAGTGTATTTTTCTCATTTTTCGACTTTTTTAGGGTTTCTCATCTTATTCCAAGTCCGACAGTGTGATTTCTCATTTTAAGACTTTTTCAGGGTTTCTCAACATATTCCAGGTCCTACAGTGTGATTTTCTCATTTTTTGACTTTTTCAGGGTTTCTCACCATATTGGAGGTTCTACAAGTGTGATTTTCTTATTTTTCGACTTTTTCAGGGTTTACTCACCATATTCCAGCTTCTACAGTGTATTTTTCTCATTTTTTGACTTTTTCACGGTTTCTCATCATATTCTAAATCCTACAGTGTGATTTTCTCATTTTTGGAATTTTTCAGGGTTTCTCACCATATTGCAGGTACTACAAGTTTGATTTTCTTATTTTTCGACTGTTTCAGTGTTTCTCACCATATTGCAGGTCCAACTGTGTGATTTTCTCATTTTGAGACTTTTTCAATGTTTCTCACCATATTCCAGCTACTACAGTCTGATTTTCTCATTGTTGACTTTTTCAGGGTTTCTCATCATATTCCAAGTCCTAGAGTGTGATTTTTCCAATTTTTCGCCTTTTTCAGAGTTTCTCACCATATTCCAGGTTCCACAGTGTGATTTTCTCATTTTTTGATTTTTTCAGGATTGCTCACCATATTCCATCTTCTACATTGTGTTTTTCTCATTTTTCAACTTTTTCAGGTTTTCTCATCTTATTCCAAGTCCTACAGTGAAAATTTCTCATTTTTTGACTTTTTCAGGGTGTCTCATCTTATTCCAAGTCCTACAGTGTGATTTTCTCATTTTTCGACTTTTTCAGGGTTTCTCACCATATTGCAGGTCCTACACGTGTGAATTTCTTATTTTTGGACTTTTTCAGGGTTTCTCACCATATTCCAGGTACTACAGTGTGATTTTCTCATTTTAAGACTATTTCAGGGTCTCTCACCATATTGCCTGTCCTACAAGTGTGTATATCTTATTTTTCTACTTTTTAACGGTTTCTCTCCATATTCCATCTCCTACCGTGTACTTTTGTCATTTTTTGTCTTTTTCACGGTTTCTCATTTTATTCCAAGTCCTACAGTGTGATTTTCTCATTTTTTGACTTTTTCAGGGTTTCTCACCATATTGCAGGTCCTACAAGTGTGAATTTCTTATTTTTCGACATTTTCAGTTTCTCACCATATTCCAGGTCTTACAGTGTGATTTTCTCCTTTTAAGACTTTTTCAGGATTGCTCAACATATTCCATCTTCTACATTGTGATTTTCTCATTTTTCAACTTTTTCAGGGTTTCTCATCTTATTCCAAGTCCTACAGTGTGATTTTCTCATTTTTCGACTTTTTCAGGGTTTCTCACCATATTGCAGGTCCTACAAGTGTGAATTTCTTATTTTTGGACATTTTTAGGGTTTCTCACCATATTCCAGCTCCTACAGTGTGTTTTTGTTATTTTTTGTCTTTTTCACGGTTTCTCCTCTTATTCCAAGTCCTATATTGTGATTTTCTCATTTTTTGCCTTTTGCAGGGTTTCTCACCATATTGCAGGTACTACAAGTTTGATTTTCTTATTTTTCTATCTTTCAGGGTTTCTCACCATATTCCAGGTCCTACTGTTTGATTTTCTCATTTTTAGACTTTTTCAGGGTTTCTCACCATATTCCAGGTACTACAGTGTGATTTTCTCATTTTTTGACTTTTTCAGGGTTTCTCATCATATTCCAATTTCTAGAGTGTGATTTTCTCTTTTTTTGACTTTTTCAGAGTTTCTCATCATATTCCAGG
>NW_028227313.1:905615-951463 GCF_978045245.1 Mus caroli | reverse complement strand
TGCGACATTTTCAGGGTTTCTTACCATATTCCAGGTCCTACAGTGTGATTTTCTCATTTTAAGACTTTTTCTGTGTTTCTCATCATATTCTGGGTCCTAGTCCATGATTTTCTCATTTTTCGACTTTTTCAGGGTTTCTCACCATATTCCAACTCCTACAGTGTGATTTTCTCATTCTTCGACTATTTCAGGGTTTCTCAACATATTCCAACTCCTACAGTGTGATTTTCTCATTCTTCGACTTTTTCAGGGTTTCTCACCATATTGCAGGTCCTACAAGTGTGAATTTCTTATTTTTGGACTTTTTCAGGGTTTCTCACCATATTCAAGCTCCTACAGTGTGTTTTTGTCATTTTTTTGTCTTTTTCACAGATTCTCATCTTATTCCAAGTCCTATATTGTGATTTTCTCATTTTTTGACTTTTTCAGGGTTTCTTACCATATTACAGGTACTACAAGTTTGATTTTCTTATTTTTCGATATTTCAGGGTTTCTCACCATATTCCAGGTCTAACAGTGCGATTTTCTCATTTTAAGACTTTTTCAGGGTTTCTCAACATATTCCAACTCCTTCAGTGTATTTTTCGTCATTTTTCGACTTTTTTAGGGTTTCTCATCTTATTCCAAGTCCTACAGTGTGATTTTCTCATTTTAAGACTTTTTCAGGGTTTCTCAACATATTGGAGGTTCTACAAGTGTGATTTTCTTATTTTTCGACTTTTTCAGGGTTTACTCACCATATTCCAGCTTCTACAGTGTATTTTTCTCATTTTTTGACTTTTTCAGTGTTTCTCATCATATTCTAAATCTTACAGTGTGATTTTCTCATTTTTGGAATTTTTCAGGGTTTCTCACCATATTGCAGGGACTACAAGTTTGATTTTCTTATTTTTCGACTGTTTCAGTGTTTCTCACCATATTGCAGGTCCAACTGTGTGATTTTCTCATTTTGAGACTTTTTCCATGTTTCTCACCATATTCCAGCTACTACAGTCTGATTTTCTCATTTTTGACTTTTTCAGGGTTTCTCATCATATTCCAAGTCCTAGAGTGTGATTTTTCCAATTTTTCGCCTTTTTCAGAGTTTCTCACCATATTCCAGGTTCCACAGTGTGATTTTCTCATTTTTTGACTTTTTCAGGATTGCTCACCATATTCCATCTTCTACATTGTGATTTTCTCATTTTTCAACTTTTTCAGGGTTTCTCATCTTAATCCAAGTCCTACAGTGAAATTTTCTCATTTTTTGACTTTTTCAGGGTGTCTCATCTTATTCCAAGTCCTACAGTGTGATTTTCTCATTTAAGACTTTTTCAGGGTCTCTCACCATATTGCATGTCCTACAAGTGTGTATATCTTATTTTTCTACTTTTTAACGGTTTCTCTCCATATTCCATCTCCTACCGTGTACTTTTGTCATTTTTTGTCTTTTTCACGGTTTCTCATTTTATTCCAAGTCCTACAGTGTGATTTTCTCATTTTTTGACTTTTTCAGGGTTTCTCACCATATTGCAGGTCCTACAAGTGTGAATTTCTTATTTTTCGACATTTTCAGAGTTTCTCACCATATTCCAGGTCCTACAGTGTGATTTTCTCATTTTAAGACTTTTTCAGTGTTTCTCACCATATTCCAAGTACTACTGCGTGATTTTCTCATTTTTCGACTTTTTCAGGGTTTCTCACCATATTCCAGGCTACTGCGTGATTTTCTCATGTTTTCGACTTTTTCAGAGTTTCTCACCATATTCCAGGTCCTACTGTGTGATTTTCTCATTTTAATACTTTTTTACCATATTCCAGGTACTACAGTGTGATTTTCTCATTTTTTTACTTTTTCAGGATTTCTCATCACATTCCAAGTCCTAGAGTGTGATTTTTGCTTTTTTCGAATTTTTCAGGGTTTCTCAACATATTCCAGGTCCTACAGTTTGTTATTCTCACTTTTCGTCTTTTTCAGGGTTTCTCACTAGCTTCCAAGTCCTACTGCCTGATTTTCTCATTTTCCGACTTCTTTCAGGGTTTCTCACCATATTCTGGGTCCTACTGCATGAATTTCTCATGTTTTGACTTTTTCAGGGTTTCTCACCATATTCCAAGTCCTAGAGTGTGATATTCTCATTTTTTGACTTTTTCACTGTTTCTCACCATATTCCAGGTCCTACAGTGCGATTTTCTCTTTTTTTAAAATTTTCGGGGTTTCTTACTTATTCCAGGTTCTACATTGTCATTTTCTCATTTTTTGAATATTTCAGGTTTTCTCAACATATTCCAGGTCCTACACTGTCATTTTCTAATTTGCGACTTTTTCAGAGTTTCTCACCATATTCCATGTACTACAGTGTGATTTTTCTCATTTTTTGACTTTTTCAGGGTTTCTCACCATATTCCAAGTCCTACAGGGTGATTTTCTCATTTTTTGACTTTTTCAGAGTTTCTCACCATATTCGAAGTCCTACAGTGTGATTTTCTCATTTTTGGACTTTTTCAGGTTTTCTCATCATATTCCAAGTCCTAGAGTGTGATTTTCTCCTTTTTGAATTTTTCATGTTTTCTCACCATATTCCAGGTCCTACAGTGTGATTTTCTCATTTTTAGATTTTTTCAGGTTTTCTCATCATATTCCAAGTCCTACAGTGTGATTTTCTCATTTTTTGACTTTTTCAGAATTTCTCACCCTATTGCAGGTCCTACAGTATGATTTTCTCATTTGTCGACTTTTTCAGGTTTTCTCACCATATTGCAGGTACTACAAGTTTGATTTTCTTATTTTTCGACTGTTTCAGGGTTTCTCACCATATTCCAAGTCCTACTGTGTGATTTTCTCATTTTTAGACTTTTTCAGTGTTTTCTCACAATATTCCAGGTACTACAGTGTGATTTTCTCATTTTTTGACTTTTTCAGGTTTTCTCATCATATTCCAAATCCTACAGTGTGATTTTCTCTTTTTCCGACTTTTAAAGGGTTTCTTACCATATTCCATGTCCTACAGTGTGGTTTTCTCATTTTTCGACTTTTTCAGGGTTTCTCACCATATTGGAGGTCCTACAATTGTGATATTCTAATTTTTTAACCTTTTCAGGGTTTCTCTCCATATTCCAGCTCCTACAGTGTATTTTTCTCATTTTTTTACTTTTTCACGGTTTCTCATCATATTCGAAGTCCTACAGTGTGATTTTCTCATTTTTCGACTTTTTTAGGGTTCCTCACCATATTTCAGGTACTACAAGTTTTATCTTATTTTTAGACTTTTTCAGTGTTTCTCACCATATTCCAGGTACTACAGTGTGATTTTCTCATTTTTTGACTTTTTCAGGGTTTCTCATCGTATTCCAAGTCCTAGAGTGTGATTTTCGCATTTTTCGAATTTTTCAGGGATTCTCAGCATATTCCAGTTCCTACAATTTGATTTTCTAATTTTTTGACTTTTTCAGGGTTTCTCATCATATTTCAGGTACTACAAGTTTTATCTTATTTTTAGACTTTTTCAGTGTTTCTCACCATATTCTAGGTACTACAGTGTGATTTTCTCATTTTTCGACTTTTTCAGGGTTTCTCACCATATTCCAAGTCCTACAGTGTGATTTTCTCATTTTTAGACTTTTTCTGGGTTTCTCATCATATTCCAAGTCCTAGAGTGTGATATTCTCATTTTTCGACTTTTTCAGTGTTTCTCACCATATTGCATGTACTACAAGTTTTATTTTCTTATTTTTGAACTGTTTCAGGGTTTCTCACCATATTCCAGGTCCTACTGTGTGATTTTCTCATTTTAATACTTTTTTAGTGTTTCTCACCATATACCAGGTACTACAGTTTGATTTTCTAATTTTTCGACTTTTTCGGGTTTCTCACCATATCCCAAGTCCTACAGTGTGATTTTCTCATTTTAAGACTTTTTCAGGGTCTCTCACCATATTGCAAGTCCTACAAGTGTGTATTTCTTTTTATTTTTTTTTGACTTTTTCATGACTTCTCAGCATATTCCAGCTCCTACAGTGTCATTTTCTCATTTTTCGACATTTTCAGGGTTTCTTACCATATTCCAGGTCCTACAGTGTGATTTTCTCATTTTAAGACTTTTTCTGTGTTTCTCATCATATTCTGGGTCCTAGTGCATGATTTTCTCATTTTTCGACTTTTTGAGGGTTTCTCACCATATTCCAAGTCCTACAGTGTGATTTTCTCATTTTTTGAATTTTTCAGGGTTTCTCATCATATTCCAAATCCTAGAGTGTGATATTCTCATTTTTCGACTTTTTCAGTGTTTGTCACCATATTGCATGTACTACAAGTTTGATTTTCTTATATTTCGACTGTTTCAGGGTTTCTCACCACATTCCAGGTCCTACTGGGTGATTTTCTCATTTTAATACTTTTTTAGTGTTTCTCACCATATTCCAGGTACTACAGTGTGATTTTTTCATTTTTTTGACTTTTTCACGGTTTCTCATCATATTCCAAGTCCTAGAGTGTGATTTTTGCCTTTTTCGTATTTTTCAGGGTTTCTCAACATATTCCAGGTCCTACAGTTTGATTTTCTCATTTTTCGACTTTTTCAGGGTTTCTCACCAGCTTCCAGGTCCTACTGCGTGATTTTCTCATTTTTCGACTTTTTTCAGGATTTCTCACCATATTCTGGGTCCTACTACATGATTTTCTCATTTTTCGATGTTTCAGGGTTTCTCACCATATTCCAGTCCTAGAGTGTGATTTTCTCATTTTTTAACTTTTTCAGGGTTTCTTACGGTATTCCAGGTTCTACATTGTCATTTTCTCATTTTTCGAATATTTCAGGTTTTCTCAACATATTCCAGGCCCTACACTGTCATTTTATAATTTGCGACTTTTTCAGAGTTTCTACCCATATTCCATGTACTACAGTGTGATTTTTCTCATTTTTTGACCTTTTCAGGGTTTCTCACCATATTCCAGGTCCTAAGGTGTGATTTTCTCATTTTAAGACTTTTTCAGTATTTTTCACCATATTCCAAGTACTACTGTGTGATTTTCTATTTTAAGACTTTTTCAGTGTTTCTCACCAAATCCCAGGTCCTACTGCGTGATTTTCTCATTTTTCGACTTTTTCAGGGTTTCTCACCATATTCCAAGTCCTACAGTGTGATTTTCTCATTTTTTTACTTTTTCAGGATTTCTCATCACATTCCAAGTCCTAGAGTGTGATTTTTGCTTTTTTCGAATTTCTCAGGGTTTCTCAACAGATTCCAGGTCCTACAGTTTGTTATTCTCACTTTTCGTCTTTTTCAGGGTTTCTCACTAGCTTCCAAGTCCTACTGCCTGATTTTCTCATTTTCCGACTTCTTTCAGGGTTTCTTACCATATTCTGGGTCCTACTGCATGAATTTCTCATGTTTTGACTTTTTCAGGGTTTCTCACCATATTCCAAGTCCTAGAGTGTGATATTCTCATTTTTTGACTTTTTCACTGTTTCTCACCATATTCCAGGTCCTACAGTGCGATTTTCTCTTTTTTTAAAATTTTCGGGGTTTCTTACTTATTCCAGGTTCTAAATTGTCATTTTCTCATTTTTTGAATATTTCAGGTTTTCTCAACATATTCCAGGTCCTACACTGTCATTTTCTAATTTGCGACTTTTTCAGAGTTTCTCACCATATTCCATGTACTACAGTGTGATTTTTCTCATTTTTTGACTTTTTCAGGGTTTCTCACTATATTCCAAGTCCTACTGTGTGATTTTCTCATTTTTAGACTTTTTCAGTGTTTTCTCACAATATTCCAGGTACTACAGTGTGATTTTCTCATTTTTTGACTTTTTCAGGTTTTCTCATCATATTCCAAATCCTACAGTGTGATTTTCTCTTTTTCCGACTTTTAAAGGGTTTCTTACCATATTCCATGTCCTAGTCTGTAATTGTCTCATTTTTCGACTTTTTCAGGGTTTCTCACCATATTGGAGGTCCTACTTGTGTGATTTTCTTATTCTTCGACTTTTTCAGGTTTTCTCACCACATTCCAACTCCTACAGTATATTTTTCTCATTTTTGACTTTTTCATGGTTTCTCATCATATTCCAAATCCTACAGTGTGATTTTTTCATTTTTCGACTTTTTCAGGGTTTCTCACCATATTGCAGGTACTTCAAGTTTGATTTTCTTATATTTCGACTGTTTCACGGTTTCTCTCCATATTTCAGGTCCTACTGTGTGATTTTCTCATTTTTTGAATTTTTCAGTGTTTCTCACCATATTCCAGGTCCTACAGTGTGTTTTTCTCATTTTTCAACTTTTTCAGGGTTTCTCACCATATTGGAGGTCCTACAATTGTGATTTTCTAATTTTTTAACCTTTTCAGGGTTTCTCTCCATATTCCAGTTCCTATAGTGTATTTTTCTTATTTTTTTTACTTTTTCACGGTTTCTCATCATATTAGAAGTCCTACAGTGTGATTTTCTCATTTTTCGACTTTTTCAGGGTTTCTCACCATATTTCAGGTACTACAAGTTTTATCGTATTTTTAGACTTTTTCAGTGTTTCTCACCATATTCCATGTACTACAGTGTGATTTTTCTCATTTTTCGTCTTTTTCAGGGTTTCTCACTATATTCCAAGTCCTACAGTGTGATATTCTCATTTTTCGACTTTTTCAGTGTTTCTCAACATATTGCATGTACTACAAGTTTTATTTTCTTATTTTTGGACTGTTTCAGGGTTTCTCACCATATTCCAGGTCCTACAGTGTGATTTTCTCATTTTAATACTTTTTTAGTGTTTCTCACCATATACCAGGTACTACAGTGTGATTTTCTCATTTTTTGAATTTTTCAGGGTTTCTCATCATATTCCAAGTCCTACAGTGTGATTTTCTCATTTTAAGACTTTTTCAGGGTCTCTCACCATATTGCAAGTCCTACAAGTCCTACAAGTTTGTATTTCTTTTTTTTTTTTTTTGATCCCAGGTTGTCTGGAAGAGGAGATAATGCTGTTAATTGTTGAGCCCTTTCAGTGACCCCATACATCTTTAAATTTTTGAAGTATATGTGAGGCTGTGTTTATGTACATCATATACAGACCATAAGAGGGATTTAGATTCTCCAGAATCTGACACCATCTTCTGGAGTGTCTGAAGACAGACACAGTGTACTTATATCTAATAAATAAATAAATAAATAAATAAATAAATAAATAAATAAATAAATAAATATATAAATAAACATTTTTTAAAAAGGATAAGAAAGAAAGAAAGACCAGGGAGGCCTGCCTTCCTTATCTCTGTCTCTCTGTCTGTCTGTCTGTCTATCTGTCTGATACCCTGGAACTGGAGATGGGCCACCATATAGGTGCTGGAAGTTGAACCCAGGTTCTCTGGAAGAGGAGACAATGCGGTTAATTGTTGAGCCCTTTCAGTGGCTCCACCCATCTGTAAATTTTTAGAAGTATATGTGAGGCTGTGTTTATGTACATCATATGCAGACCATAAGAGGGATTTAGATTCTCCAGAATCTGACACCCTCTTCTGGAGTGTCTGAAGATAGGTACAGTGTACTTTTATCTAATAAATACATAAATAAGTAAATAAACATTTCTTAAAAAGGATAAGAAAGAAAGACCAGGCAGGCCTGCCATCGTTATCTCTATATGTCTGTCTGTCTGTCTCTCTGTCTGATCCCCTGGAACTGGAGATGGGCCACCATATAGTTGCTGGTAGTTGATCTCAGGTTCTCTGGAAGTGGAGACAATGCTGTTAATTTTTGAGCCGTTCAGTGGCAACACCCATCTTTAATTTTTAGAAGTAAATGTGAGGCTGTGTTTATGTACATCATATGCAGACAATAAGAGGGATTTAGATTCTCAAGAATCTGACACTCTCTTCTGGAGTGTCTGAAGACAGCTACAGTGTACTTATATCTAATAAATAAATAAATAAACAAATAAACAAATAAATAAATAAGCATTATTAAAAAGGATAAAAAAAGAAAGACCAGGAAGGCCTGCCATCCTTATCTCTGTCTGTATGTCTGTCTGTCTGATACCCTGGAACTGGAGTGGGCCACCATATAGTTGCTGGTAGTTGATCCCAGATTCTCTGCAAGAGGAGACAAGGCTGTAAATTTTTGAGCCCTTTCAGTGGCACCACCCACTTTAAATTTTTAGAAGTATTTGTGAGGCTGTGTTTATGTACATCATATGCAGACCATAAGAGGGATTTACATTCTCCAGAATCTGATCCCTCTTCTGGAGTGTCTGAAGACAGCTACAGTGTACTTATATCTAATAAATACATAAATAAATAAATAAACATGTTTTAAAAAGGATAAGAAAGAAAGAAAAACCAGGCAGGCCTGCCATCCTTGTCTGTTTGTCTGTCTGTCTGTCTGATCCCCTGAAACTGGAGATGGGCCACCATATTTTTGCTGGTACTTGATCCCAGGTTCTCTGGAAGAGGAGACAATGCTGTTAATTGTTGAGCCCTTACAGTGGCCCCACCCATCTTTAAATTTTTAGAAGTATATGTGAGGCTGTGTTTATGTACATCATATGCAGACCATAAGAGGGATTTAGATTCTCCAGAATCTGACACACTCTTCTGGAGTGTCTGAAGACAGCTACAATGTACTTATATCTAATAAATACATAAATAAAGAAATAAACTTGTTTTAAAAAGGATAAGTAAGAAAGAAAGACCAGGCAGGCCTGCCATCCTTATCTCTGTCTGTCTGTCTGTCTGTCTGTCTGTCTGATCCCCGGGAACTGGAGATGGGCTACCTTATAGTTGCTGGTAGTTGATCCCAGGTTCTCTGGAAGAGGAGACAATGCTGTTAATTGTTGAGCCCTTTCAGTGGCCCCACCCATCTTTAAATTTGTAGAAGTATATGTGAGGCTGTGTTTTTGTACATCATATGCAGACCATAAGAGGGATTTAGATTCTCCAGAATCTGACACACTCTTCTGGAGTGTCTGAAGACAGCTACAGTGTACTTATATCTAATAAATACATAAATAAATAAATAAATAAATAAATAAATAAATAAATAAATAAACATTTTTTAAAAGGGATAAAGAAGAAAGAAAAACCAGGCAGGACTTCCATCCTTGTCTGTCTTTCTCTCTGTCTGTCTGTCTTGCCTAGCCCCTTGCGTAGCCTAGCCTAGCCCCTTGCCTTGCCTAGCCTAGCCCAGCCCTGCCTTGCCTAGCCCTGCCTATCCCTGTCTTTAACCAGGCTGGCCTCGAACTCAGAAACTGACTGCTTCTGCCTCCAGAGTGCTCTCATTAAGAGCTCAAGCCATCACTGACTGTTGGGTTTTCTAAGTCTTACATAGGTATGGTCTGTTTCTCAGCTGTGAAACCCTAATTAACACATGTAGTCTGTCCTAGGTCAGCCATAGCTACAGACTGAGGCCTTTTCTAAAACAAAACAAAAGAAAACAAAAAATAGAAATAATAAAATAAATAAATTAAGCAACCACATGATAACTTTTCTTTCTTTCAATGATACTCAGAGCTTGAAGCAGTTCACCCATGAGACCTCACTCCGGACATTGAGGCTGTTTCCCTAACAAGTATTATGGCTGAACCTGAGGGGTTCTACTGCTGATTTGTGTCCCCCTCTTTAAAAAAATAGTTGTTTTCAAAGGCTGCAGGTTCTTAGCCCTGTTCCTTGTTACAGTTGAGTCACAGCCCTGAAAGTTCAGTGGTAGTTAAAGGCACTGAGAAGGGCTTCCTCTAGACATCAAAGACCAAGTCTTTGTTATTAAAAAGTTAATCTGGATTGCCCCACCCCCTGGCATCCTTAGAATTCCTAGAAAGGAAGGCAGGGACCTGGGCAGAAGGGTGCAAGTCTACTGCTGTTTGTAAGTGGTAACAGAAAGCTTTCTCTTTTTGGTACCCTACCCCAAGTTACACTGTCACTTCTTTTTCCTAGTTTTATTTTTGTCGGTTTGTATTCTCAACATAGACCCTTTTCCTTCCTAACCTTGGCTGTCCTGAACCTTACTGTCCTTGAACTCAGTGATTTGCCTGTCTTGCTGGGATGAAACTGTGAGCTACCATCCAGAAGGAAGCACCCTGCTGAGGTTAGATTGGGGTCTCTTCCATTTTCCTCTATGAACATGCATATGGCAGGCCTGTTCTTTCTTTTTTACTTTTCTTTTTCTTTTTAAAGATTTATATATTTATTATATTTAAGTATACTGTAGCTATCTTCAGACAGTCCAGAAGAGGGTGTCAGATTCTGAAGAATCTAAATCATTCTTATTGTCTACATATGATGTATATAAACACAGCCTCACATATACTCAAAAAAAAAAAAAGAAAGAAAGATGTGGCTACAGAGAGGGCTCAACAATTAAGAGCATTGTCTCCTCTTCCAGAGAACCTGGGCTCAATTACCAGTATTATATATGGTGGCCCATCTCCAGTTCCAGGGGATCTAATACTCTGTTCTGGAGTCTGTGGGCACAGCATACACATGCAAAACATTCTTACATAATCATTGAGAGAGGAGAGAGAGGGGTTGAGAGAGAGGGGAGGTAATCATACCTCCTGACGAGTTTGAAGACCTGAGCTTCATCACTCACACAAATAAATAAATGCAAAATATTTTTAAAAAATAAACTCTGCCATTGCCCTTTAAAAATTCCTAGAAAACAAGTTTTATAAGCAACAGTTATATTTACTATATCTAAAGTACAGTCATGAGCATATTCTCTAAATAGAAAAAGGCCTGTTAGTCTTAGAAATGGAAAAAACAAACCAAGGAAGGTTTGCAATTACATAATGAGGCAGCTCAGCCCAGCTCTTAGGTTGGAAATAAGACTGGAGAATAGGATACACCTGAAGACAGCCAGCCATTGCTTTTTGTTTTGGAGGCTGAAAGGATAAACCTGAAGACAGCCAATGCTGTGTGATGGTGATCTGGTATTTTTTTTTTAATTTTTAAAAAATTTAACACTTTTTATAAAACCTTTTTATAAAGGTTTTATAAAACCTTCTGGAGTGTCTGAAGACAGCTACAGTGTACTTATATCTAATAAATACATAAATAAATAAATTAATAAATAAATAAACATTTTTTAAAAAGGATAAGAAAGAAAGAAAAATCAGGCAGGCCTGCCATCCTTATCTCTGTCTGTCTGTCTGTCTGTCTGTCTGATCCTCTGGAACTGGATATGGGCCACCATTTATTTGCTGGTAGTTTTTCCCAGGTTCTCTGGAAGAGGAGACAATGCTGTGAATTGTTGAGCCCTTTCAGTGGCCCCAACCATCTTTAAATTTTTAGAGGTAAATGTGAGGCTGTATTTATGTACATCATATGCAGACCATAAGAGTGATTTAAATTCTCCAGTATCTGACATCCTCTTCTGGAGTGTCTGAAGACAGTTACAGTGTACTTATATCTAATAAATACATAAAAAAAAATAAATAAATAAACATTTTTTAAACAGGATAAGTAATAAAGAAAGACCAGGCAGGCCTGCCATCCTTATCTCTGTCTGTCTGTCTGTCTGTCTGATCCCCTGGAACTGCAGATGGGCCACCATATAGTTGCTGGTAGTTGATCTTAGGTTCTCTGGAAGAGGAGACAACGCTGTTAATTGTTGAGCCCATTCAGTGGCCCCACCCATCTTTAAATTTTTAGAAGTATACTTGAGTCTGTGTTTATGTACATCATATGCAGACCATAAGAGGTATTTACATTCTCCAGAATCTGACACCATCTTCTGGAGTGTCTGATGACAGCTACAGTGTACTTATATCTAATAAATAAATAAATAAATAAATTAATTAATTAATTAATTAATAAGTAAACATTTTTTCAAATGGATAAGAAAGAAAGAAAGACCAGGCAGGCCTGCCATCCTCATCTCTGTCTGTCTGTCTGTCTCTCTATATGATCCTTTGGAACTGAAGATAGGCCACCATATAGTTGCTGGTAGTTGATCCCAGGTTCTCTGGAAGAGGAGACAATGCTGTTAATTGTTGAGCCCTTTCAGTGGCCCCACCCATCTTTAAATTTTTAGAAGTATATCTGAGGCTGTGTTTATGTACATCATATGCAGACCATAAGATGGTTTTTGATTCTTCAGAATCTGACACCCTCTTCTGGAGTGTCTGTAGATAGCTACAGTGTACTTATATATAATAAATACATAAATAAATAAACATTTTTTAAAAAGGACAAGAAAGAAAGAAAGACCAGGCAGGCCTGCAATCCTCATCTCTGTCTGTCTGTCTGTCTGCCTTTCTGATCCCCTGGAACTGTAGATGGGCTACCATATAGTTGCTGGTAGTTGATCCCAGGTTCTCTGGAAGAGGAGACAATGCTGTTAATTGTTGAGCCCTTTCATTGCTCTCACCCATCTTTAAATTTTTAGATGTATATGTGAGGCTGTGTTTATGTACATCATATGCAGACCATAAGAGGGATTTAGATTCTCCAGAATCTGACACCCTCTTCTGGAGTGTCTGAAGACAGCTACATTGTACTTATATCTAATAAATACATAAATAAATAAATAAATAAATAAATAAATAAATAAATAAACATTTTTTAAACAGGATAAGAAAGAAAGTAAGACCAGGCAGTCCTGCCATCCTTATCTCTGTCTGTCTGTCTGTCTGTCGGACAGCCTGTCTGATCCCCTGGAACTGCAGATGGGCCACCATATAGTTGCTGGTAGTTGATCCCAGGTTCTCTGGAAGTGGACACAGTGATGGTAATTGTTGAGCCCTTTCAGTGGTCCCACCCATCTTTAAATTTTTAGAAGTATATGTGAGGCTGTGTTTATGTACATCATATGCAGACCTTAAGAGGGATTTAGATTCTCCAGAATCTGACACCCTCTTCTGGAGTGTCTGAAGACGGCTACAGTGTACTTATATCTAATAAATACAAAAATAAATAAATAAATAAATAAATAAATAAATAAATAAATAAACATTTTTTATAAAGGATAAGAAATAAAGAAAGACCAGGCAGGCCTGCCATCCTTATCTCTGTCTGTCTGTCTGTCTGTCTTTCTGATCCACTGGAACTGGAGATGGGCCACCATATAGTTGCTGGTAGTTGATCCCAGGTTCTATGGAAGATGAGACAATGCTGTTAATTGTTGAGCCCTCTCAGTGGCCCCACACATCTTTAAATTTTTAGAAGTATACGTGAGTCTGTGTTTATGTACATCATATGCAGGCCATAAGAGGGATTAGGATTCTCCAGAATCTGACACCCTCTTCTGGAGTGTTTGAAGACAGCTACAGTTTACTTATATCTAATAAATACATAAATAAATAAAAAAGTAAACATTTTTTCAAAAGGATAAGAAAGAAAGAAAGACCAGGCAGGGCTGCCATCCTTATCTCTGTCTGTCTGTCTGTCTGTCTGTCTGATCCCCTGGAATTGGAGATGGGCCACCATATAGTTTCTGGTAGTTGAACCGAGGTTCTCTGGAAGAGGAGACAATGCTGTTCATTGTTGAGCCATTTCAATGGCCCCATCCATCTTTAAATATTTAGAACTGTATGTTAGGCTGTGTTTATGTACATCATATGCAGACCATAAGAGGGATTTAGATTCTACAGAACCTGACACCCTCTTCTGGAGTGTCTAAGACAGCTACAGTGTACTTATATCTAATAAATACATAAATAAATAAATAAATAAGTAAATAAATAAATAAATAAACATTTTTTAAACAGGATAAGAAAGAAAGTAAGACCAGGCAGTCCTGCCATCCTTATCTCTGTCTGTCTGTCTGTCTGTCTGACAGCCTGTCTGATCCCCTGGAACTGGAGGTGGGCCACTATATAGTTGCTGATAGTTGATCCAAGGTTCTCTGGATGTGGAGACAGTGATGGTAATTGTTGAGCCCTTTCATTGGTCCCACCCATCTATAAATTTTTAGAAGTATATGTGAGGCTGTGTTTATGTACATAATATGCAGGCCATAAGAGGGATTTAGAATCTCCAGAATCTGACACCCTCTTCTGGAGTGTCTGAAGACAGCTACAGTGTACTTATATGTAATAAATATAAAAATAAATAATTAAATAAACATTTTTTAAAAAGGATAAGAAAGAAAGAAAGACCAGGCAGGCCTGCCATCCTTATCTCTGTCTGTCTGTCTGTCTGTCTGTCTGATCCCTGGGAACTGGAGATGGGCCACCATATATTTGCTGGTAGTTGAGCCGAGGTTCTCTGGAAGAGGAGACAATGCTGTTCATTGTTGAGCCCTTTCAATGGCCCCACCCATCTTTAAATGTTTAGAACTGTATGTGAGGCTGTGTTTATGTTCATCATATGCAGACCATAAGAGGGATTTAGATTCTCCAGAACCTGACACCCTCTTCTGGAGTGTCTAAAGACAGATACAGTGTACTTATATCTAATAGATACATAAATAAATAAAAAATAAACATTTTTTAAAAAGGATAAGCAAGAAAGAAAGATCAGGCAGGCCTGCCATCCATATCTCTGTCTGTGTGTCTGTCTGTCTGTCTGTCTGATCCCTGGGAACTGGAAATGAGCCACCATATAGTTGCTGGTAGTTGATCCCAGGTTCTCTGGAAGAGGAGATAATGCTGTTAATTGTTGAGCCCTTTCAGTGGCCCCACCCTTCATTAAATTTTTTGAAGTATATCTGAGGCTGTGTTTATGTTCATCATATGCAGACCAGAAGTTGGTTTTAGATTTTTCAGAATCTGACACCGTCTACTGGAGTGTCTGAAGACAGCTACAGTGTACTTATATCTAATAAATACATAAATAAATAAATTAATAAATAAATAAACATTTTTTATAAAGGATAAGAAATAAAGAAAGACCAGGCAGGCCTGCCATCCTTATCTCTGTCTGTCTGTCTGTCTGTCTGAACCTCTGGAACTGGATATGGGCCACCATATATTTGCTGTTAGTTTTTCCCAGGTTCTCTGGAAGAGGAGACAATGCTGTTCATTGTTGAGCCCTTTCAATTGCCCCACCCATCTTTAAATGTTTAGAACTGTATGTGAGGCTGTGTTTATGTACATCATATGCAGACAATAAGAGGGATTTAGATTCTCCAGAACCTGACACCCTCTTCTGGAGTGTCTAAGAGCGCTACAGTGTACTTATATCTAATAAATAAATAAATAAACATTTTTTAAAAAGGATAAGAAAGAAATAAAGACCAGGCAGGCCTGCCATCCATATCTCTGTCTGTGTGTCTGTCTGTCTGTCTGTCTGATCCCTGAGAACTAGAAATGAGCCACCATATAGTTGATGGTAGTTGATCCCAAATTCTCTGGAAGAGGAGATAATGCTGATAATTGTTGAGCCCTTTCAGTGGCCACACCCTTCATTAAATTTTTTAAAGTATATCTGAGGCTGTGTTTATGTACATCATATGCAGACCAGAAGATTGTTTTAGATTTTTCAGAATCTGACACCGTCTACTGGAGTGTCTGAAGACAGCTACAGTGTACTTATATCTAATAAATACATAAATAAATAAATTAATAAATAAATAAACATTTTTTATAAAGGATAAGAAAGAAAGAAAAATCAGGCAGGCCTGCCATCCGTATCTCTGTCTGTCTGTCTGTCTGTCTGAAACTTTGGAACTGGATATGGGCCACCATATAGTTGCTGGTAGTTGATCCCAGGTTCTCTGGAAGAGGAGACAATGATGTTAATTGTTAAGCCCTTTCAGTGGTCCCACCCATCTTTAAATTTTTAGAATTATACGTGAGGCTGTGTTTATGTACATCATATGCAGACCAGAAGAGGGATTTAGATTCTCCAGAATCTGACACACTCTTCTGGAGTGTCTGAACAGCTACAGTGTACTTATATCTAATAAATACATAAATACATAAAAAAATAAATAAATAAACATTTTTTAAACAGGATAAGTAAGAAAGAAAGACCTGGCAGGCCTGCCATCCTTATCTCTGTCTGTCTGTCTGTCTGTCTGATCCCCTGGAACTGCAGATGGGCCACCATATAGTTGCTGGTAGTTGATCCCAGGTTCTCTGGAAGTGGAGACAGTGATGTTAATTGTTGAGCCCTTTCAGTGGTCCCACCTTTCTTTAAATTTTTAGAAGTATATGTGAGGCTGTGTTTATGTACATCATATGCAGACCATAAGAGGGATTTAGATTCTCTAGAATCTGACACCCTCTTCTGGAGTGTCTGAAGACGGCTACAGTGTACTTATATCTAATAAATAAATAAATAAATAAATAAATAAATAAATAAATAAATATATAAATAAATAAATAAACATTTTTTATAACGGATAAGAAATAAAGAAAGACCAGGCAGGCCTGCCATCCTTATCTCTGTCTGTCTGTCTCTCTGTCTTTCTGATCCACTGGAACTGGAGATAAGCCACCATATAGTTGCTGGTAGTTGATCCCAGGTTCTCTGGAAATTGAGACAATGCTGTTAATTGTTGAGCCCTCTCAGTGGCCCCACACATCTTTAAATTTTTAGAAGTATACATGAGTCTGTGTTTATGTACATCATATGCAGGCCATAAGAGGGATTTAGATTCTCCAGAATCTGACACCCTCTTCTGGAGTGTCTGAAGACAGCTATAGTTTACTTATATCTAATAAATACATAAATAAATAAATAAGTAAACATTTTTTCAAAAGGATAAGAAAGAAAGAAAGACCAGGCAGTCCTGCCATCCTTATCTCTGTCTGTCTGACTGTCTGTCTGTCTGATCCCCTGGAACTGGAGATGGGCCACCATATAGTTGCTGGTAGTTGAGCCGAGGTTCTCTGGAAGAGGAGACAATGCTGTTCATTGTTGAGCCCTTTCAATGGCCCCACCCATTTTTAAATATTTAGAACTGTATGTTAGGCTGTGTTTATGTACATCATATGCAGACCATAAGAGGGATTTAGATTCTACAGAACCAGACACCCACTTCTGGAGTGTCTAAGACAGCTACAGTGTACTTATATCTAATAAATACATGAATAAATAAATAAATAAACATTTTTTAAAAAGTATAAGAAAGAAAGAAAGACCAGGCAGGCCTGCCATCCTTATCTCTGTCTGTCTGTCTCTCTGTCTGAACCTTTGGAACTGGATAAAGGCCACCATATATTTGCTGTTAGTTTTTCCCAGGTTCTCTGGAAGAGGAGACAATGCTGTTCATTGTTGAGCCCTTTCAGTGGCCCCACCCATCTTTAAATGTTTAGAAGTATATGTGAGGCTGTGTTTATGTACACCATATGCAGACCATAAGAGGGATTTAGATTCTCCAGAATTGACACCCTTTTCTGGACTGTCTGAAGACAGCTACAGTGTACTTATATCTAATAAATACGTAAATAAATAAATAAATAAATAAATAAACATTTTTTAAACAGGATAAGTAAGAAAGAAAGACATGGCAGGCCTGCCATCCTTATCTCTGTCTGTCTGTCTGTCTGTCTGATCCCCTGGAACTGTAGATGGGCCACCATAAAGTTGCTGGTAGTTGATCCCAGGTTCTCTGGAAGAGGAGATAATGCTGTTAATTGTTGAGCCCTTTCAGTGGCCCCACCCTTCATTAAATTTTAGAAGTATATCTGAGGCTGTGTTTATGTACATCATATGCAGACCATAAGATGGTTTTAGATTCTTCAGAATCTGACACCCTCTACTGGAGTGTCTGAAGACAGCTACAGTGTACTTATATCTAATAAATACATACATAAATAAATTAATAATTAAATAAACATTTTTTAAAAAGGATAAGAAAGAAAGAAAAATCAGGCAGGCCTGCCATCCTTATCACTGTCTGTCTGTCTGTCTGTCTGTCTGATCCTCTGGAACTGGATATGGGCCACCATATATTTGCTGGTAGTTTATCCAATGTTCTCTGGAAGAGGAGACAATGCTGTTAATTGTTGATCCCTCTCAGTGGCCCCACCCATCTTTAAATTTTTAGAGGTAAATGTGAGGCTGTATTTATGTACATCATATGCAGACCATAAGAGTGATTTAAATTCTCCAGAATCTGACACCCTCTTCTGGAGTGTCTGAAGACAGCTACAGTGTACTTATATCTAATAAATACATAAATAAATAAATAAATAAATAAACATTTTTTAAACAGGATAAGTAAGAAAGAAAGACCAGGCAGGCCTGCCATCCTTATCTCTGTCTGTCTGTCTGTCTGTCTGATCCCTGGAACTGCAGATGGGCCACCATATAGTTGCTGGTAGTTGATCCCAGGTTCTCTGGAAGAGGAGACAAGCTGTTAATTGTTGAGCCCATTCTTTGGCCCCACCCATCTTTAAATTTTTAGAAGTATACTTGAGTCTGTGTTTATGTACATCATATGCAGACCATAAGAGGTATTTAGATTCTCCAGAATCTCACACCCTCTTCTGGAGTGTCTGAAGACAGCTACAGTGTACTTATATCTAATAAATAAATAAATAAATAAATTAATTAATTAATTAATTAATTAGTAAGTAAACATTTTTTCAAATGGATAAGAAAGAAAGAAAGACCAGGCAGGCCTGCCATCCAATTTCTGTCTGTCTGTCTGTCTCTCTATATGATCCTTTGGAACTGAAGATAGGCCACTATATAGTTGCTGGTAGTTGATCCCAGGTTCTCTGGAAGAGGAGACAATGCTGTTAATTGTTGAGCCCTTTCAGTGACCCCACCCATCTTTAATTTTTTAGAAGTATATCTGAGGCTGTGTTTATGTACATCATATGCAGACCATAAGATGGTTTTAGATTCTTCAGAATCTGACACCCTCTTCTGGAGTGTCTGTAGATAGCTACAGAGTACTTATATATAATAAATACATAAATAAATAAACATTTTTTAAAAAGGACAAGAAAGAAAGAAAGACCTGGCAGGCCTGCCATTCTTATCTCTGTCTGTCTGTCTGTCTGTCTGTCTGATCCTCTGGTACTGGATATGGGCCACCATATAGTTGCTGGTAGTTTATCCAAGGTTCTCTGGAAGAGGAGACAATGCTGTAAATTATTGAGCCCTTTCAGTGGCCCCACCCTTCATTAAATTTTTATAAGTATATCTGAGGCTGTGTTTATGTACATCATATTCAGACCATAAGAGTGATTTAGATTCTCCAGAAACTGACACCCTCTTCTGGAGTGTCTGAAGACAGCTACAGTGTACGTAAATATAATAAATACATGAATAAATAAATAAATAAACATTTTTTAAAAAGGATAAGAAAGAAAGAAACACCAGGAAGTCCTGCCATTCTTATCTCTGTCTGTCTGTCTGTCTATCTATATGATCCTTTGGAACTTGAGATAGGCCACCATATAGTTGCTGGTAGTTGATCCCAGGTTCTCTGGAAGAGGAGACAATGCTGTTAATTGTTTAGCCCTTTCAGTGGCCCCACCCATCTTTAAATTTTTAGAAGGGTATGTGAGGCTGTGTTTATGTACATCATATGCAGACAATAAGAGGGATTTAGATTCTCCAGAATCTGACACCCTCTTCTGTTTTTTCTGAAGACAGTTACAGTGTACTTATATCTAATAAATAAATAAATAAATAAATAAATAAATAAATAAATAAATAAACATTTTTTTAAAAAGGATAAGACAGAAAGAAAGACCAGGCAAGCCTGCCACCCTTATCTCTGTCTGTCTGTCTGTCTGTGTGATACCCTAGAACTGGAGATGGGCCACCATATAGTTGCTGGTAGTTTATCCAAGGTTCTCTGGAAGAGGAGACAATGCTGTTAATTGTTGAGCCCTTTCTGTGGCCCCACCCATCTTTAAAATTTTAGAAGTATATGTGAGGCTGTGTTTATGTACATCATATGCAGACCATAAGAGGGATTTAGATTCTCCAGAATCTGACACCCTCTTCTGGAGTGTCTGAAGACAGCTACAGTTTACTTATATCTAATAAATACACAAATAAATAAATAAATAAATGAATAAATAAATAAATAAATAAATAAATAAATAAATAAACATTTTTTAAAAAGGATAAGAAAATAAGAAAGACCGGGCAGGCCTGCCACCCTTATCTCTGTCTGTCTGTCTGTCTGTCTGTCTGATACCCTGGAACTGTAGATGGGCCACCATAGTGTTGCTGGTAGTTGATCCCAGGTTCTCTGGAAGAGGATACAATGCTGTAAATTGTTGAGCCCTTTCAGTGGCGCCACCCATCTTTAAATATTTAGAAGTATATGTGAGGCTGTGTTTATGTACATTTTATGCAGACCATAAATGTGATTTAGATTCTCCAGAATCTGACACCCTCTTCTGGAGTGTCTGAAGACAGCTACAGTGTACTTATATCAAATAAATAAATAAATAAATAAATAAATAAATAAATAAATAAATAAACATTTTTTAAACAGGATAAGAAAGAAAGAAAAACCAGGCAGGCCTGCCATCCTTATCTCTGTCGGTCTTTCTGTCTGTCTACAGTCTGTCTGATCCCCTTGGACTCGAGATGGGCCACCATATAGTTGCTGGTAGTTGATCCCAGGTTCTCTGGAAGAGGAGACAATGCTGTTAATTTTTGAGCCCTTTCAGTGGCCCCACCCATCTTTAAATTTTTAGAAGTATATGTGAGGCTGTGTTCATGTACATCATATGCAGACCATAAGAGGGATATAGATTCTCCAGAATCTGACACCCTCTTCTGGAGAGTCTGAAGACAGCTACAGTGTACTTATATCTGATAAATAAATAAATAAATAAATAAATAAATAAATAAATAAACAAATAAACAAATAAATAAACATTTTTTAAAAAGATAAGAAAGAAAGAAAAATCAGGCAGGCCTGCCATCCTTATCTCTGTCTGTCTGTCTGTCTGTCTTATCCCCTGGAACTTGAGATGGGCCACCATATAGTTGCTGGTAGTTGATCCCAAGTTCTCTGGAAGAAGAGACAATGCTGTTAATTGTTGAGCCCTTTCAGTGGGCCCACCCATCTTTAAATTTTTAGAAGTATATGTGAGGCTGTGTTTATGTACATCATATGAAGACCATAAGAGGGATTTATATTCTCCAGAAGATGAGACCCTCTTCTAGAGTGTCTGAAGACAGCTACAGTGTACTTATTTCTAATAAATGCATAAATAAATAAATAAATAAATAAATAAATAAATAAATAAATAAACATTTTTTTAAAGTATAAGAAAGAAAGAAAGACCAGGCAGGCCTCCATCCTTATCTCTGTCTGTCTGTCTGTCTGTCTGATACCCTGGAACTGGAGATGGGCCACCATATAGTTGCTGGTAGTTGATCCCAGGTTCTCTGGAAGAGGAGACAACACTGTTAATTGTTGAGCCCATTCTTTGGCCCCACCCATCTTTAAATATTTAGAGGTAAATGTGAGGCTGTATTTAAGTACATCATATGCAGACCATAAGAGGGATTTAGATTCTCCAGAATCTGACACCCTCTTCTGGAGTGTCTGAAGACAGCTACAGTGTACTTATATCTAATAAATACATAAATATATAAATAAATAAATAAATAAATAAACATTTTTTAAACAGGATAAGTAAGAAAGAAAGACCAGGCAGGCCTGCCTTCCTTATCTCTGTCTGTCTGTCTGTCTGTCTGATCCCTGGAACTGCAGATGGGCCACCATATAGTTGCTGGTAGTTGATCCCAGGTTCTCTGGAAGAGGAGACAACACTGTTAATTGTTGAGCCCATTCTTTGGCCCCACCCATCTTTAAATTTTTAGAAGTATACTTGAGTCTGTGTTTATGTACATCATATGCAGACCATAAGAGGTATTTAGATTCTCCTGAATCTCACACCCTCTTCTGGAGTGTCTGAAGACAGCTACAGTTTACTTATATCTAATAAATACATAAATAAATAAATAAATAAATAAATGAATAAATAAATAAATAAATAAATAAACATTTTTTAAAAAGGATAAGAAAGTAAGAAAGACCGGGCAGGCCTGCCACCCTTATCTCTGTCTGTCTGTCTGTCTGTCTGTCTGATACCCTGGAACTGTAGATGGGCCACCATAGTGTTGCTGGTAGTTGATCCCAGGTTCTCTGGAAGAGGAGACAACACTGTTAATTGTTGAGCCCATTCTTTGGCCCCACCCATCTTTAAATATTTAGAGGTAAATGTGAGGCTGTATTTAAGTACATCATATGCAGACCATAAGAGGGATTTAGATTCTCCAGAATCTGACACCCTCTTCTGGAGTGTCTGAAGACAGCTACAGTGTACTTATATCAAATAAATAAATAAATAAATAAATAAATAAATAAATAAATAAATAAACATTTTTTAAACAGGATAATAAATAAAGAGAGACCAGGCAGGCCTGCCATCCTTATCTCTGTCTGTCTTTCTGTCTGTCTACAGTCTGTCTGATCCCCTTGGACTCGAGATGGGCCACCATATAGTTGCTGGTAGTTGATCCCAGGTTCTCTGGAAGAGGAGACAATGCTGTTAATTTTTGAGCCCTTTCAGTGGCCCCACCCATCTTTAAATTTTTAGAAGTATATGTGAGGCTGTGTTCATGTACATCATATGCAGACCATAAGAGGGATATAGATTCTCCAGAATCCGACACCCTCTTCTGGAGAGTCTGAAGACAGCTACAGTGTACTTATATCTGATAAATAAATAAATAAATAAATAAATAAATAAATAAATAAATAAACAAATAAACAAATAAATAAACATTTTTTTAAAAGGATAAGAAAGAAAGAAAAATCAGGCAGGCCTGCCATCCTTATCTCTGTCTGTCTGTCTGTCTGTCTTATCCCCTGGAACTTGAGATGGGCCACCATATAGTTGCTGGTAGTTGATCCCACGTTCTCTGGAAGAAGAGACAATGCTGTTAATTGTTGAGCCCTTTCAGTGGGCCCACCCATCTTTAAATTTTTAGAAGTATATGTGAGGCTGTGTTTATGTACATCATATGAAGACCATAAGAGGGATTTAGATTCTCCAGAAGATGAGACCCTCTTCTAGAGTGTCTGAAGACAGCTACAGTGTACTTTTTTCTAATAAATAAATAAATAAATAAATAAATAAATAAATAAATAAACATTTTTTTAAAGTATAAGAAAGAAAGAAAGACCAGGCAGGCCTCCATCCTTATCTCTGTCTGTCTGTCTGTCTGTCTGATACCCTGGAACTGGAGATGGGCCACCATATAGTTGCTGGTAGTTTATCCAATGTTCTCTGGAAGAGGAGACAATGCTGTTAATTGTTGATCCCTCTCAGTGGCCCCACCCATCTTTAAATTTTTAGAGGTAAATGTGAGGCTGTATTTATGTACATCATATGCAGACCATAAGAGTGATTTAAATTCTCCAGAATCTGACACCCTCTTCTGGAGTGTCTGAAGACAGCTACAGTGTACTTATATCTAATAAATACATAAATAAATAAATAAATAAATAAACATTTTTTAAACAGGATAAGTAAGAAAGAAAGACCAGGCAGGCCTGCCATCCTTATCTCTGTCTGTCTGTCTGTCTGTCTGATCCCTGGAACTGCATATGGGCCACCATATAGTTGCTGGTAGTTGATCCCAGGTTCTCTGCAAGAGGAGACAACACTGTTAATTGTTGAGCCCATTCTTTGGCCCCACCCATCTTTAAATTTTTAGAAGTATACTTGAGTCTGTTTTTATGTACATCATATGCAGACCATAAGAGGTATTTAGATTCTCCAGAATCTCACACCCTTTTCTGGAGTGTCTGAAGACAGCTACAGTGTACTTATATTTAATAAATAAATGAATTAATTAATTAATTAATTAATTAATAAGTAAACATTTTTTCAAATGGATAAGAAAGAAAGAAAGACCAGGCAGGCCTGCCATCCTCATTTCTGTCTGTCTGTCTGTCTGTCTCTCTATATGATCCTTTGGAACTGAAGATAGGTCACCATATAGTTGCTGGTAGTTGATCCCAGGTTCTCTGGAAGAGGAGACAATGCTGTTAATTGTTGAGCCCTTTCAGTGGCCCCACCCATCTTTAAATTTTCAGAAGTATTTCTGAGGCTGTGTTTATGTACATCATATGCAGACCATAAGATGGTTTTAGATTCTTCAGAATCTGACACCCTCTTCTGGAGTGTCTGTAGATAGCTACAGAGTACTTATATATAATAAATACATAAATAAATAAACATTTTTTAAAAAGGACAAGAACGAAAGAAAGACCTGGCAGGCCTGCCATCCTTATCTTTGTCTGTCTGCCTGTCTGTCTGTCTGATCCTCTGGTACTGGATATGGGCCACCATATAGTTGCTGGTAGTTTATCCAAGGTTCTCTGGAAGAGGAGACAATGCTGTAAATTATTGAGCCCTTTCAGTGGCCCCACCCTTCATTAAATTTTTATAAGTATATCTGAGGCTGTGTTTATGTACATCATATTCAGACCATAAGAGTGATTTAGATTCTCCAGAAACTGACACCCTCTTCTGGAGTGTCTGAAGACAGCTACAGTGTACGTAAATATAATAAATACATGAATAAATAAATAAATAAACATTTTTTAAAAAGGATAAGAAAGAAAGAAACACCAGGAAGTCCTGCCATCCTTATCTCTGTCTGTCTGTCTGTCTATCTATATGATCCTTTGGAACTGGAGATAGGCCACCATATAGTTGCTGGTAGTTGATCCCAGGTTCTCTGGAAGAGGAGACAATGCTGTTAATTGTTGAGCCCTTTCAGTGGCCCCACCCATCTTTAAATTTTTAGAAGTATATGTGAGGCTGTGTTCATGTACATCATATGCAGACCATAAGAGGGATATAGATTCTCCAGAATCTGACACCCTCTTCTGGAGAGTCTGAAGACAGCTACAGTGTACTTATATCTGATAAATAAATAAATAAATAAATAAATAAATAAATAAATAAATAAATAAATAAACAAATAAACAAATAAATAAACATTTTTTTATAAGGATAAGAAAGAATGAAAATTCAGGCAGGCCTGCCATCCTTATCTCTGTCTGTCTGTCTGTCTGTCTTATCCCCTGGAACTTGAGATGGGCCACCATATAGTTGCTGGTAGTTGATCCCACGTTCTCTGGAAGAAGAGACAATGCTGTTAATTGTTGAGCCCTTTCAGTGGGCCCACCCATCTTTAAATTTTTAGAAGTATATGTGAGGCTGTGTTTATGTACATCATATGAAGACCATAAGAGGGATTTAGATTCTACAGAAGATGAGACCCTCTTCTAGAGTGTCTGAAGACAGCTACAGTGTACTTATATCTAATAAATACATAAATAAAAATAAATAAATAAATAAATAAACAATTTTCAACAGTATAATAAAGAAAGAAAGACCAGGCAGGCCTGCCATCCTTATCTCTGTCTGTCTGTCTGTCTGTTTGATCCCCTGGAACTGGAGATGGGCCACCATATAGTTGCTGGTAGTTCATCCCAGGTTCTCTGGAAGAGGAGACAATGCTGTTAATTGTTGAGCCCTTTCTTTAGTGACCCCACCCATCTTTAAATTTTTAGAAGTATATGTGAGGCTGTGTTTATGTACATCATATGCAGACCATAAGAGGGATTTAGATTCTCCAGAATCTGACAACCTCTTCTGGAGTTTCTGAAGACAGCTACAGTGTACTTATATCTAAAAAATACATAAATAAATAAATAAACATTTTTTAAAAAGGATAAGAAAGAAAGAAAGACCAGGCAGGCCTGCCATTCTTATCTCTGTCTTTCTGTCTGTCTGTTTGTCTGTCTGATCCCCTGAAACTGGAGATGGGCCAACATATAGTTGCTGGTAGTTGATCCCAGGTTCTCTGGAAGAGGAGACAATGCTGTTAATTGTTGGTTCCTTTCAGTGGCCCCAACCATCTTTAAATTTTTAGAAGAATATGTGAGTCTGTGTTTATGTACATCATATGCAGAACATAAATGGGATTTATGTTCTGCAGAATCAAACACCCTCTTCTGGAGTGTCTGAAGATAGCTATAGTGTACTTATACCTAATAAATACATAAATAAATAAATAAACCTTTTTTAAAATGATAAGAAAGAAAGAAAGACCAGGCAGGCCTGCCATCCTTATCTCTGTCTGTCTGTCTGTGTGTCTGTCTGATCCCCTGGAACTGGAGATGGGCCACCATATAATTACTGGTTATTGATCCCAGGTTCTCTGGAAGAGGAGACAATGCTGTTAATTGTTGATCCCTTTTAGTGGCCCCACCCATCTTTAAATTTTTAGAAGTATATGTGAGGCTGTGTTTATGTACATCATATGCAGACCATAAGAGGGATTTAGATTTTCCAGAATCTGACAACCTCTTCTGGAGTGTCTGAAGACAAGTATTGTGTACTTATATCTAATAAATACATTAAAAATAAATAAATAAATAAATAAATAAAAATAAATAAATAAACATTTTTTTTAAACGGAGAAGAAAGAAAGAAAGACCATGCAGGCCTGCCATCCTCATCACTTTCTGTCTGTCTGTCTGTCTGTCTGATCCCCTGTAACTGGAGATGGGACACCATATAGTTGCTGGTAGTTGATCCCAGGTTCTCTGGAAAAGGAGACAATGCTGTTAATTGTTGAGCCCTTTCAGTGGCCCCACCCATCTTTAAATTTTTAGAAGTATATGTGAGGCTATGTTTATGTACATCAAATGCAGACCATAAGAGGGATTTAGATTCTCCAGCATATGACACCCTCTTCTGGAGTGTCTGAAGACAGCTACAGTGTACTTATGTCTAATAAATACATAAATAAACAAATAAACATTTTTAAATAAGGATAATAAAGAAAGAAAATCCAGGCAGGCCTGCCATCCTTATATCTGTCTGTCTGTCTGTCTGATTCCCTGGAACTGGAGATGGGCAACCATATAGTTGCTGGTAGTTGATCCCAGGTTCTCTAAAAGAGGAGACAATGCTGTTAATTGTTGAGCCCTCACAGTGGCCCCACCCATCTTTAAATTTTTAGAAATAAATGTGAAGCTGTTTTTATGTACATCATATGCATATCATAAGTGGGACTTAGATTCTCCAGAATCTGACACCCTCTTCCTGAGTGTCTGAAGACAGCTACAGTGTACTTATATATAATAAATTCATAAATAAATAAATAAACCTTTTTAAACGGATAAGAAAGAAATAAAAACCAGAAGGCCTGCCATCCTTGTCTGTATGTCTGTCTGTCTGTCTGATCGCCTGTAACTGGAGATGGGCCACCATATAGTTGCTGGTAGTTGATCCCAGGTTCTCTGGAAGAGGAGACAATGCTGTTAATTTTTGAGCCCTTTCAGTGGCCCCACCCATCTTTAAATTTTTATAAGTATATGTGAGGCTGTGTTCATGTACATCATATGCAGATCATAAGAGGGATTTAGATTCTCCAGAATCTGACACCCTCTTCTGGAGTGTCTGAAGACAGCTACAGTGTACTTATATCGAATAAATAAATAAATAAATAAATAAATAAATAAACATTTTTTTAAAAGGATAAGAAAGAATGAAAGACCAGGTAGGCCTGCCATCCTTAACTCTATCTGTCTGTATCTCTGTCTGTCTGTCTGATCCCCTGGAACTGGAGATGGGCCACCATATAGTTGCTGGTAGTTGATCCCAGGTCCTATGGAAGAGGAGACAATGCTGTTAATTGTTGAGCCCTTTCAGTGGTCCTACCCATCTTTAAATTTTTAGAAGTATATGTGAGGCTGTGTTTATGTACATCATATGCAGACCATAAGAGGGATATAGATTCTCCAGAATCTGAAACCCTCTTCTGGAGTGTCTGAAGACAGCTACAGTGTACTTATATCTAATAAATACATAAATAAATAAATAAATAAATAAATAAATAAATAAATAAATATACATTTTTTAAAAGGGATAAGAAAGAAAGAAAAACCAGGCAGGCTTCCATCCTTGTCTGTCTTTCTCTCTGTCTGTCTGTCTTGCCTAGCCCCTTGCGTTGCCTAGCCTAGCCCCTTGCCTTGCCTAGCCCAGCCCCTTGCCTAGCCTAGCCTAGCCCAGCCCTGCCTTGCCTAGCCCTGCCTATCCCTGTCTTTAACCAGGCTGGCCTCGAACTCAGAAACTGACTGCCTCTGCCTCCAGAGTGCTCTCATTAAGAGCTCGAGCCACCACTGACTGTTGGGTTTTCTAAGTCTTACATAGGTATGGTCTGTTTCTCAACTGTGAAACCCTAATTAACACATGTAGTCTGTCCTAGGTCAGCCATAGCTACAGACTGAGGCCTTTTCTAAAACAAAACAAAAGAAAACAAAAAAAAAAAAGAAATAATAAAATAAATAAATTAAGAAACCACATGATATCTTTTCTTTCTTTCAATGATACTCAGAGTTTGAAGCAGTTCACCCATGAGACCTCAGCTCCGGACATTGAGGCTGTTTCCCTAACAAGTATTATGGCTGAACCTGAGGGGTTCTACTGCTGATTTGTGTCCCCCTCTTTAAAAAAATAGTTGTTTTCAAAGGCTGCAGGTTCTTAGCTCTGTTCCTTGTTACAGTTGAGTCACAGCCCTGAAAGTTCAGTGGTAGTTAAAGGCACTGAGAAGGGCTTCCTATAGACATCAAAGACCAAGTCTTTGTTATTAAAAAGTTAATCTGGATTCCCCCACACCCTGGCATCCTTAGAATTCCTAGAAAGGAAGGCAGGGACCTGGGCAGAAGGGTGCAAGGCTACTGGTGTTTGTAAGTGGTAACAGAAAGCTTTCTCTTGTTGGTACCCTACCCCAAGTTACACTGTCACTTCTTTTTCCTAGTTGTTGTTTTGTAGGTTTGTATTCTCAACATAGACCCTTTTCCTTCCTAACCTTGGCTGTCCTGAACCTTACTGTCCTTGAACTCAGTGATTTGCCTGTCTTGCTGGGATGAAACTGTGAGCTACCATCCAGAAGGAAGCACCCTGCTGAGGTTAGATTGGGGTCTCTTCCATTTTCCTCTATGAACATGCATATGGCAGGCCTGTTCTTTCTTTTTTACTTTTCCTTTTCTTTTTAAAGATTTATTTATTTATTATATTTAAGTATGCTGTAGCTATCTTCAGACAGTCCAGAAGAGGGTGTCAGATTCTGAAGAATCTAAATCATTCTTATTGTCTGCATATGATGTATATAAACACAGCCTCACATATACTCAAAAAAAAAAAAAAAAGAAAGAAAGATGTGGCTACAGAGAGGGCTCAACAATTAAGAGCATTGTCTCCTCTTCCAGAGAACCTGGGCTCAATTACCAGTATTATATATGGTGGCCCATCTCCAGTTCCAGGGGATCTAATACTCTGTTCTGGAGTCTGTGGGCACAGCATACACATGCAAAACATTCTTACACAATCATTGAGAGAGGAGAGAGAGGGGTTGAGAGAGAGGGGAGGTAATCATACCTCCTGACGAGTTTGAAGACCTGAGCTTCATCACTCACACAAATAAATAAATGCAAAATATTTTTAAAAAATAAACTCTGCCATTGCCCTTTAAAATTCCTAGAAAACAAGTTTTATAAGCAACAGTTATATTTACTATATCTAAAGTACAGTCATGAGCATATTCTCTAAATAGAAAAAGGCCTGTTAGTCTTAGAAATGGAAAAGACAAACCAAGGAAGGTTTGCAATTACATAATGAGGCAGCTCAGCCCAGCTCTTAGGTTGGAAATAAGACTGGAGAATAGGATACACCTGAAGACAGCCAGCCATTGCTTTTTGTTTTGGAGGCTGAAAGGATACACCTGAAGACAGCCAATGCTGTGTGATGATGATCTGGTATTTTTTTTTTAATTTTTAAAAACTTTAACACTTTTTATAAAACCTTCCTTTCTTTCTTCCTTTCTTTCTTCCTTTCTTTCTTCCTTCCTTTCTTTCTTTCTTTCTTTCTTCCTTCCTTTCTTTCTTTCTTTCTTTCTTCCTTCCTTTCTTCCTTCCTTTCTTTCTTGCCTACCCTAGCCCTGCCTAACCATGTCTTTCACCAGGGTGGCCTCGAACTCAGAAACTTACTGCCTCTGCCTACAGAGTGCTCTCATTAAGAGCTTGAGCCACCACTGAAGGTCGGGTTTTCTAAACCTTACCTTGCTCTTGGTGTCTGTTCTCAGCTGTGAAACCCTAATTAACACAGGTAGGCAGTCCTGGGTCAGCCAGAGCTACAGACTGAGGCCTTCTCTAAAAACAAATAAAACAAAACAAAACAACAAATAGAAATAATAAAATACATAAATTAAACAACCACAGCATAGCTTTTCTCTCTCTAGGTGGTACTCAGAAATTCCAGCAGTTGGCCTGTGACACCTCAGCTCAGTATATGTGAGGCTGTGTTTATGTACATCATACACAGACCATAAGAGGGATTTAGATTCTCTAGAATCTAACACTCTTCTGGAGTGTCTGTAGACAGCTACAGTGTACTTATATATAATAAATACATAAATAAATAAACATTTTTTAAAGGATAAGAAAGAAAGAAAGACCAGGCAGGCCTGCCATCCTTATCTCTGTCTGTCTGTCTGTCTGTCTGATACCCTGGAACTGCAGATGGGCCACCATATAGTTGCTGGTAGTTGATCCCAGGTTCTCTGGAAGAGGAGACAATGATGTTAATTGTTGAGCCCTTTCAGTGGTCCTACCCATCTTTAAATTTTTAGAAGTATATGTGAGGCTGTGTTTATGTACATCATATGCAGACCATAAGAGGGATTTAGATTCTCCAGAATCTGACACCCTCTTCTGGAGTGTCTGAAGACAGCTACTGTGTACTTATATCTAATAAATACATAAATAAATAATTAAATAAACATTTTTTACAAAGGATAAGAAAGAAAGAAAGACCAGGCAGGCCTGCCATCCTTATCTCTGTCTGTCTATCTGTCTGTCTGTCTGATCCCTGAGAACTGGAGATGGACCACTATATAGTTGATGGTAGTTGATCCCAGGTACTCTGGAAGAGGAGACAATGCTGTTACTAGTAGAGCTTTTTCAGTGGCCCCACCCTTCTTTAAATTTTTGAAGTATATGTGAGGCTGTGTTTATGTACATCATATGCAGACCATAAGAGGGATTTAGATTCTGCAGAATGTGACACCCTCTACTGGAGTGTCAGAAGACAGCTACAGTGTACTTATATCTAGTAAATACATAAATGAATAAATAAATAAATAAATAAATAAATAAATAAATAAATAAGTAAATAAACATTTTTTTAAAGGATAAAAAAGAAAGAAAGACCAGGCAGGCCTGCCATCCTTATCTCTGTCTGTCTGTCTGTCTGATCCCCTGGAACTGGAGATGGGCCACCATATAGGTGCTGGTAGTTGATCCCAGGTTCTCTGGAAGAGGACCCAATGCTGTTAATTGTTGAGCCTTTTCAGTGGCCCCACCCATCTTTAAATTATTAGAAGTATATGTGAGTCTGTGTTTATGTACATCATATGCAGACCATAAGAGAGATTTAGATTCTCCAGAATCCTACACCCACTTCTGGAGTGTCTGAAGACAGCTACAGTATACTTATATGTATTAAATACCTGAATAATTAAATAAATAAACATTTTTTTAAAAGGATAAGAAAAAAAAAGACCAGGCAGGCCTGCCATCCTTATCTCTGTCTGTCTGTCTGTCTGTCTGATCCCCTGGAACTGGAGATGGGCCACCATATAGGTGCTGGTAGTTGATCCCAGGTTCTCTGGAAGAGGACCCAATGCTGTTAATTGTTGAGCCTTTCCAGTGGCCCCACCCATCTTTAAATATTTAGAAGTATATGTGAGGCTGTGTTTATGTACATCATAAGCAGACCATAAGAGAGATTTAGATTCTCCAGAATCTGACACCCTCTTCTGGAGTGTCTGAAAAAAGCTACAGTCTACTTATATCTAGTAAATAAATAGATAAATAAATAAATAAATAAATAAACTTTTTTTTAAAAAGGATAAGAAAGAAAGAAAGACCAGGCAGGCCTTCCATCTATATCTATGTCTGTCTGTCTGTCTGTCTATCTGATCCCCGGGAACTGGAGATGGGCCACCATATAGTTGCTTGTAGTTGATCCAAGGTTCTCTGGAAGAGGAGACAATGCTGTTAATTGTTGAGCCCTTTCAGTGGCCCCACACTTCTTTAAATTTTTAGAAGTATACCTGAGGCTGTGTTTATGTACATCATATGCAGATTATAAGAGGATTTAGATTCTCCAGAATCTGACACCCTCTACTGGAGTGTCTGAAGACAGCTAGAGTGTACTTATATCTAATAAATACATAAATAAATAAATAAATAAATAAACATTTTTTAAAAAGGATAAGAAAGAAAGAAGACCTGGCAGGCCTGCGATCCTTATCTCTGTCTGTCTGTCTGTCTGTCTGTCTGTCTGATCCTCTGATACTGGATATGGGCCACCATATAGTTGCTGGTAGTTGATCCCAGGTTCTATGGAAGAGGAGACAATGCTATTAATTGTTGAGACCTTTCAGTGGTCCCACCCATCTTTAAATTTTTAGAAGTATATGTGAGGCTGTGTTTATGTACATCATATGCAGACCATAAGAGGGATTTAGATTCTCCAGAATCTGACACCCTCTTCTGGAGTGTCTGAAGACAGCTAGAGTGTACTTATATCTAATAAATACATAAATAAATAAATAAATAAACATTTTTTAAAAAGGATAAGAAAGAAAGAAAGACCAGGCAGGCCTGCCAACCTTATCTCTCTCTGTCTGTCTGTCTGTCTGATCCCTGAGAACTGGAGTTAGGCCACTATATAGTTGCTGGTAGTTGATCCCAGGTACTCTGCAAGAGGAGACAATGCTGTTAATTGTTGAGCTTTTTCAGTGGCCCCACCCTTTTTTAAATTTTCGAAGTATATGTGAGGCTGTGTTTATGTACATCATATGCAGACCATAAGAGGGATTTAGATTCTGCAGAATGTGACACCCTCTACTGGAGTGTCAGAGGACAGCTACAGTGTACTTATATCTAATAAATAAATAAATAAATAAATAAATAAATAAATAAATAAATAAGTAAATAAACATTTTTTTAAAGGATAAGAAAGAAAGAAAGACCAGGCAGGCCTGCCATCCTTATCTCTGTCTGTCTGTCTGTCTGTCTGATCCCCTGTAACTGGAGATGGGCCACCATATAGGTGCTGGTAGTTGATCCCAGGTTCTCTGGAAGAGGACCCAATGCTGTTAATTGTTGAGCCTTTTCAGTGGCCCCACCCATCTTTAAATTTTTAGAAGTATATGTGAGTCTGTGTTTATGTACATCATATGCAGACCATAAGAGGGATTTAGATTTTCCTGAATTTGACACCCTCTTCTGGAGTGTCTGAAGACAGCTACTGTGTACTTATATATAATAAATACGTAAATAAATAAATAAATAAATAAATAAATAAATAAATAAATAATAAACATTTTTTTAAACAGGATAAGTAAGAAAGAAAGACCAGGCAGGCCTGCCATCCTTATCTCTGTCTGTCTGTCTGTCTGTCTGATTCCCTGGAACTGCAGATGGGCCACCATATAGTTGCTGGTAGTTGATCCCAGGTTCTATGGAAGAGGAGACAATGCTGTTAATTGTTGAGACCTTTCAGTGGTCCCATCCATCTTTAAATATTTAGAAGTATATGTGAGGCTGTGTTTATGTACATCATAAGCAGACCATAAGAGAGATTTAGATTCTACAGAATCTGACACCCTCTTCTGGAGTGTCTGAAGACAGCTACAGTCTACTTATATGTAGTAAACAAATAGATAAATAAATAAATAATAAATAAATAAATATTTTTTAAAAAAGGATAAGAAAGAAAGAAAGACCAGGCAGGCCTTCAATCTATATCTATGTCTGTCTGTCTGTCTGTCTATCTGATCCCCGGGAACTGGAGATGGGCCACCATATAGTTGCTGGTAGTTGATCCAAGGTTCTCTGGAAGAGGAGACAATGCTGTTAATTGTTGAGCCCTTTCAGTGGCCCAACACTTCTTTAAATTTTTAGAAGTATACCTGAGGCTGTGTTTATGTACATCATATGCAGATTATAAGAGGATTTAGATTCTCCAGAATCTGACACCCTCTACTGGAGTGTCTAAAGACAGCTACAGTGTACTGATGTCTAATAAATACATAAATAAATAAATAATTAAACATTTTTTAAAAGGATAAGAAAGAAAGAAAGACCAGGCAGGCCTGCCATTCTTATCTCTGTCTGTCTCTCTGTCTGTCTGACATCTGTCTGATACCCTGGAACTCGAGATGGGCCACCATATAGTTGCTGGTATTTCATCCCAGGTTCTCTGGAGAGGAGACAATGCTGTTAATTGTTGAGCCCTTCCAGTGATCCCACCCATCTTTAATTTTTTAGAAGTATATGTGAGGCTGTGTTTATATACATCATATGCAGACCATAAGAGGGATTTAGATTCTCCAGAATCCTACACCCTCTTCTGGAGTGTCTGAAGACAGCTACAGTATACTTATATGTAATAAATACCTGAATAATTAAATAAATAAACATTTTTTTAAAAGGATAAGAAAAAAAGAAAGACCAGGCAGGCCTGCCATCCTTATCTCTGTCTGTCTGTCTGTCTGTCTGTCTGATCTCCTGTAACTGGAGATGGGCCACCATATAGTTGCTGGTAGTTCATCCCAGGTTCTCTGGAAGAGGAGACAATGCTGTTAATTGTTGAGCCCTTTCAGTGGCCCCACTCATCTTTAAATTTTTAGAAGAGTATCTCAGGCTGTGTTTATGTACATGATATGCAGATCATAAAAGAGATTTAGATTCTCCAGAATCTGACACCCTCTTCTGGAGTGTCTGAAGACAGCTACAGTGTACTCATATCTAATAAATAAATAGATAAATAAATAATAAATAAATAAACATTTTTTTAAAAGGATAAGAAAGAAAGAAAGACCAGGCAGGCCTACCATCCATATCTCTGTCTGTCTGTCTGTCTGTCTATCTGATCCCCGGGAACTGGAGATGGGCCACCATATAGTTGCTGGTAGTTGATCCAAGGTTCTCTGGAAGAGGAGACCATGCTGTTAATAGTTGTGCCCTTTCAGTGGCCCCACACTTCTTTAAATTTTTAGAAGTATACTTTAGGCTGTGTTTATGTACATCTTATGCACATTATAAGAGGATTTAGATTCTCCAGAATCTGACACCCTCTACTGGAGTGTCTAAAGACAGCTACAGTGTACTGATATCTAATAAATAAATAGATAAATAAATAAATAAATAAATAAACATTTTTTAAAATGGATAAGAAATAAAGAAAGACCAGGCAGGAGAGCCATCCTTATCTCTGTCTGTCTATCTGTCTGTCTGATCCCCTGGAACTGGAGATGGTCCATCATATACTTGCTGGTAGTTGACCCCAGGTTCTCTGGAAGAGGAGACAATGCTGTTATTTGTTGAGCCCTTTAAGTGGCCCCACCCATCTTTAAATTTTTAGAAGTGTATGTGAATCTCTGTTTATGTACATCATATGCATACCATAAGAGGGATTTAGATTCTCCAGAATCTGACACCCTCTTCTGGAGTGTCTGAAGACAGCTAGAGTGTACTTATATCTAATAAATATATACATAAATAAATAAATAAATAAACATTTTTTAAAAAGGATAAGAAAGAAAGAAAGACCAGGCAGGCCTGCCATCCTTATCTCTGTCTGTCTGTCTCTCTGTCTGTCTGATCCCCTGGAACTGGAGATGGGCCACCATATAGTTGCTGGTAGTTGGTCCCAGGTTCTCTGGAAGAGGAGACAATGCTGTTAATTGTTGAGCCCTTTCAGTGGCCCCACCAATCTTTATATTTTTAGAAGTATATGTGAGTCTCTGTTTATGTACATCATATGCAGACCATTAGAGGGGTTTAGATTCTCCAGAATCTGACACCCTCTACTGGAGTGTCTGAACAGCTACAGTGTACTTATATCTAATAAATAAATAAATAAATAAATAAATAAATAAATAAATAAATAAATAAATAAATAAATAAAAATTTTTTAAAAAGGATTAGAAAGAAAGACCAGGCAGGCCTGCCATCCATATCTCTGTCTGTCTGTCTGTCTGTCTATCTGATCCCCGGGAACTGGAGATGGGCCACCATATAGTTGCTGGTAGTTGATCCCAGGTTCTCTAGAAGAGGAGACAATGCTGTTAATGTTGAGCCCTTTCAGTGGCCCTACCCATCTTTAAATTTTTAGAAGTGTATATGAGGCCGTGTTTATGTACATCATATGCAGACCAGAAGAGGGATTTAGATTCATCAGAATCTGACACCCTCTTCTGGAGTGTCTGAAGACAGCTACAGTGAACTTATATCTAATAAATAAATAAATGAATAAATAAATAAATAAATAAATAAATAAACATTATTTAAACAGGATAAGAAAGAAAGAAAGACCAGGCAGGCCTTCCATCCATATCACTGTCTGTCTGTCTGTCTGTCTGTCTATCTGATCCCCGGGAACTGGAGATGGGCCACCATATTGTTGCTGGTAGTTGATCCCAGGTTCTCTGGCAGAGGAGACAATGCTGTTAATTGTTGAGCCCTTTCAGTCGCCCCACCCATCCTTAAATTTTTAGAAGTGTATGTGAGGCTGTGTTTATGTACATCATATGCAGACCATAAGAGGGATTTAGATTGTCCAGAATCTGACACCCTCTTCTGGAGTGTCTGAAGACAGCTACAGTGTATTTATATCTAATAAATAAATAAATAAATAAATAAATAAACATTTTTTAAAATGAATAAGAAATAAAGAAAGACAAGACAGGAGTGCCATCCTTATCTCTGTCTATCTGATCACCTGGAACTGGAGATGGTACATCATATACTTGCTGGTAGTTGATACCAGGTTCTCTGGAAGAGGAGACAATGCTGTTATTTCTTGAGCCCATTAAGTGGCCCCACCCATCTTTAAATTTTTAGAGGTGTATGTGAGTCTCTGTTTATGTACATCATATGCAGACCATAAGAGGGATTTAGATTCTCCAGAATCTGACACCCTCTTCTGGAGTGTCTGAAGACAGCTACAGTGTACTTATATCTAATAAATATAAATAAATAAATAAATAAATAAATAAATAAATAAATAAATAAACATTTTTTTAAAAAGGATAAGAAAGAAAGAAAAATCAGGCAGGCCTACCATCCTTATCTCTGTCTGTCTGTCTCTCTGTCTGTCTGATCCCCTGGAACTGGAGATGGGCCACCATATAGGTGCTGGTAGTTGATCCCAGGTTCTCTGGAAGAGTAGACAATGCTGTTAATTGTTGAGCCCTTTCAGTGGCCCCACCCATCTTTAAATTTTTAGAAGTATATGTGAGTCTCTGTTTATGTACATCATATGCAGACCATAAGAGGGATTTAGATTCTCCAGTATCTGACACCCTCTTCTGGAGTGTCTGCAGACAGCTACAGTGTACTTATATCTAATAAATACATAAATAAATAAATAAATAAATAAATAAATAAATAAATAAATAAATGAATAAATAAACATTTTTTAAAAAGGATAAGAAAGAAAGAAAGACTAGGCAGGCCTACCATCCTTATCTCTGTCTGTCTGTCTGTCTGTCTGTCTGTCTGATCCTCTGATACTGGATATGGGCCACCATATAGTTGCTGGTAGTTGATCCCAGGTTCTCTGGAAGAGGAGACAATGCTGTTAATTGTTGAGACATTTCAGTGGTCCCACACTTCTTTAAATTTTTAGAAGTATACTTTAGGCTGTGTTTATGTACATCATATGCAGACCATAAAAGGGATTTAGATTCTCCAGAATCTGACACCCTCTTCTGGAGTTTCTGAAGACAGCTACAGTGTACTGATGTCTAATAAATAAATAGATAAATAAATAAATACATAAATAAACATTTTTTAAAAGGATAAGAAAGAAAGAAAGACCAGGCAGGCCTACCATCCATATCTCTGTCTGTCTGTCTGTCTGTCTATCTGATCCCCGGGAACTGGAGATGGGCCACCATATAGTTGCTGGTAGTTGATCCAAGGTTCTCTGGAAGAGGAGACAATGCTGTTAATTGTTGAGCCCTTTCAGTGGCCCCACACTTCTTTAAATTTTTAGAAGTATACTTTAGGCTGTGTTTATGTACATCTTATGCACATTATAAGATGATTTAGATTCTCCAGAATCTGACACCCTCTACTGGAGTGTCAGAAGACAGCTACAGTGTATTTATATCTAATAAATACATAAATAAATAAATAAATAAATAAATAAATAAATAAATAAATAAATAAACATTATTTAAACAGGATAAGAAATAAAGAAAGACCTGGCAGGCCTGCCATCCATATCTCTGTCTGTCTGTCTGTCTGTCTATCTGATCCCCTGGAACTGGAGATGGGCCACCATATAGTTGCTGGTAGTTGATCCCAGGTTCTCTGGAAGAGGAGACAATGCTGTTAATGTTGAGCCCTTTCTTTCTTTCTTTCTTCTTTTTTTTTTTTTTTTTTTTGGTTTTTGGAGACAGGGTTTCTCTGTGTAGCCCTGGCTGTCCTGGAACTCACTTTGTAGACCAGGCTGGCTTCGAACTCAGAAATCTGCCTGCCTCTGCCTCCCGAGTGCTGGGATTAAAGGCGTGCGCCAACACGCCCAGCTTGTTGAGCCCTATCAGTGGCCCTACCCATGTTTAAATTTTTAGAAGTATATGTGAGGCTGTGTTTATGTACATCATATTCAGACCAGAAGAGGGATTTAGAGTCATCAGAATCTGACACCCTCTACTGGAGTGTCTGAAGACAGCTACAGTGTACTTATATCTAATAAATAAATAAATAAATAAATAAATAAATAAATAAACATTATTTAAACAGGATAAGAAAGAAAGAAAGACCAGGCAGGCCTTCCATCCATATCTCTGTCTGTCTGTCTGTCTGTCTATCTGATCCCCGGGAACTGGAGATGGGCCACCATATAGTTGCTGGTAGTTGATCCCAGGTTCTCTGGAAGAGGAGACAATGCTGTTAATTGTTGAGCCCTTTCAGTCGCCCCACCCATCCTTAAATTTTTAGAAGTGTATGTGAGGCTGTGTTTATGTACATCATATGCAGACCTTAAGAGGGATTTAGATTGTCCAGAATCTGACACCCTCTTCTGGAGTGTCTGAAGACAGCTACAGTGTATTTATATCTAATAAATAAATAAATAAATAAATAAATAAATAAATAAATAAATAAATAAATAAATATATAAATAAACATTTTTTAAAATGGATAAGAAATAAAGAAAGACCAGGCAGGAGAGCCATCCTTATTTCTGTCTGTCTATCTGTCTGTCTGATCCCCTGGAACTGGAGATGGTCCATCATATACTTGCTGGTAGTTGACACCAGGTTCTCTGGAAGAGGAGACAATGCTGTTATTTGTTGAGCCCTTTAAGTGGCCCCACCCATCTTTAAATTTTTAGAAGTGTATGTGAGTCTCTCTTTATGTACATCATATGCATACCATAAGAGGGATTTAGATTCTCCAGAATCTGACACCCTCTTCTGGAGTGTCTGAAGACAGCTACAGTGTATTTATATCTAATAAATAAATAAATAAATAAATAAATAAATAAATAAATAAACATTTTTAAAAAAGGAATAGAAAGAAAGACCAGGCAGGCCTGCCATCCATATCTCTGTCTGTCTGTCTGTCTGTCTATCTGATCCCCATAACTGGAGATGGGCCACCATATAGTTGCTGGTAGTTGATCCCAGGTTCTCTGGAAGAGGAGACAATGCTGTTAATTGTTGAGCCCTTTCAGTGGCCCTACCCATGTTTAAATTTTTAGAAGTATATGTGAGGCTGTGTTTATGTACATCATATTCAGACCAGAAGAGGGATTTAGAGTCATCAGAATCTGACACCCTCTACTGGAGTGTCTGAAGACAGCTACAGTGTACTTATATCTAATAAATAAATAAATAAATAAATAAATAAATAAATAAACATTATTTAAACAGGATAAGAAAGAAAGAAAGACCAGGCAGGCCTTCCATCCATATCTCTGTCTGTCTGTCTGTCTGTCTATCTGATCCCCGGGAACTGGAGATGGGCCACCATATAGTTGCTGGTAGTTGATCCCAGGTTCTCTGGAAGAGGAGACAATGCTGTTAATTGTTGAGCCCTTTCAGTCGCCCCACCCATCCTTAAATTTTTAGAAGTGTATGTGAGGCTGTGTTTATGTACATCATATGCAGACCTTAAGAGGGATTTAGATTGTCCAGAATCTGACACCCTCTTCTGGAGTGTCTGAAGACAGCTACAGTGTATTTATATCTAATAAATAAATAAATAAATAAATAAATAAATAAATAAATAAATAAATAAATATATAAATAAACATTTTTTAAAATGGATAAGAAATAAAGAAAGACCAGGCAGGAGAGCCATCCTTATTTCTGTCTGTCTATCTGTCTGTCTGATCCCCTGGAACTGGAGATGGTCCATCATATACTTGCTGGTAGTTGACACCAGGTTCTCTGGAAGAGGAGACAATGCTGTTATTTGTTGAGCCCTTTAAGTGGCCCCACCCATCTTTAAATTTTTAGAAGTGTATGTGAGTCTCTCTTTATGTACATCATATGCATACCATAAGAGGGATTTAGATTCTCCAGAATCTGACACCCTCTTCTGGAGTGTCTGAAGACAGCTACAGTGTATTTATATCTAATAAATAAATAAATAAATAAATAAATAAATAAATAAATAAACATTTTTAAAAAAGGAATAGAAAGAAAGACCAGGCAGGCCTGCCATCCATATCTCTGTCTGTCTGTCTGTCTGTCTGTCTATCTGATCCCCAGGAACTGGAGATGGGCCACCATATTGTTGCTGGTAGTTGATCCCAGGTTCTCTGGAAGAGGAGACAATGCTGTTAATTGTTGAGCCCTTTCAGTCGCCCCACCCATCCTTAAATTTTTAGAAGTGTATGTGAGGCTGTGTTTATGTACATCATATGCAGACCATAAGAGGGATTTAGATTGTCCAGAATCTGACACCCTCTTCTGGAGTGTCTGAAGACAGCTACAGTGTATTTATATCTAATAAATAAATAAATAAATAAATAAATAAATAAATAAATAAATAAATAAACATTTTTTAAAATGGATAAGAAATAAAGAAAGACAAGGCAGGAGTGCCATCCTTATCTCTGTCTGTCTGATCCCCTGGAACTGGAGATGGTCCATCATATACTTGCTGGTAGTTGATACCAGGTTCTCTGGAAGAGTAGACAATGCTGTTATTTGTTGAGCCCATTAAGTGGCCCCACCCATCTTAAAATTTTTAGAGGTGTATGTGAGTCTCTGTTTATGTACATCATATGCAGACCATAAGAGGGATTTAGATTCTCCAGAATCTGACACCCTCTTCTGGAGTGTCTGAAGACAGCTACAGTGTACTTATATCTAATAAATATAAATAAATAAATAAATAAATAAATAAATAAATAAATAAATAAATAAATAAATAAACATTTTTTAAAAAGGATAAGAAAGAAAGAAAAATCAGGCAGGCCTGCCATCCTTATCTCTGTCTGTCTGCCTGTCTGTCTGTCTGATCCTCTGATACTGGATATGGGCCACCATATAGTTGCTGGTAGTTGATCCCAGGTTCTATGGAAGAGGAGACAATGCTATTAATTGTTGAGACCTTTCAGTGGTCCCACCCATCTTTAAATTTTTAGAAGTATATGTGAGGCTTTTTCAGGGTTTCTCAACATATTCCAGGTACTACAGTGTGATTTTCTCATTTTTTGACTTTTTCAGGGTTTCTCATCTTATTCCAAGTCCTACAGTGTGAATTTCTCATTTTAAGACTTTTTCAGGGTTTCTCACCATATTCCAGGTCCTACAGTGTGATTTTCTCATTTTTCGACTTTTTCAGGGTTTCTCACCATATTCCAGCTTCTACAGTGTATTTTTCTCATTTTTTGACTTTTTCACGGTTTCATATCGTATTCCATCTTCTACAGTGTGATTTCCTCATTTTTCGACTTTTTCAGGGTTTTTCATCATATTCCAAATCCTACAGTGTGATTTTCTCTTTTTTCGACTTTTTCAGGGTTTCTCACCATATTCCAGCTGCTACAGTGTATTTTTCTCATTTTTTGACTTTTTCACGGTTTCTCATCATATTCCATCTTCTACAGTGTGATTTTCTCATTTTTCGACTTTTTCAGGGTTTTTCATCATATTCCAAGTCCTACAGTGTGATTTTATCATTTTTTTTACTTTTTCAGGGTTTCTCACCATAATGGAAGTCAAATAAGTGTGAGTTTCTTATTTTTCGACTTTTTCAGGTTTTCTCACCATATTCCAGCTCCTACAGTGTATTTTTCTCATTTTTAGACTTTTTCACGTTTTCTCACAATATTCCGGGTCCTGCTGCGTGATTTTCTCATTTTTCGACTTTTTCAGGTTTCTTACCATATTCCAATCCTACAGTGTGATTTTCTCATTTTTTGACTTTTTCAGAATTTCTCACCCTATTGCAGGTCCTACAAGTGTGAATTTCTTATTTTTTGACTTTTTCAGGGTTTCTCACCATATTCCAGCTCCTTCAGTGTATTTTTCTCATTTTTTGACTTTTTCAGGGTTTCTCACCATATTGCAGATATGACAAATTTGATTTTCTTATTTTTCGACTGCTTCAGGGTTTCTCACAATATTCCAGGTCCTACTGTGTGATTTTCTCATTTTTAGACTTTTTCAGTGTTTTCTCACCATATTCAAGGTACTACAGTGTTATTTTCTCATTTTTTGACTTTTTCAGGGTTTCTCATCATATTCCATGTCCTAGAGGGTGATTTTCTCTTTTTTCGACTTTTAAAGTGTTTCTCAACATATTCCAGGTCCTACAGAGTAATTTTCTCATTTTTTGACTTTTTCAGTGTTTCTCACCATATTGCAGGTCCTACAATTGTGAATTTCTCATTTTTCGACTTTTTCAGAATTACTCACCATATTCCAGGTCCTACAGTGTAATTATCTCATTTTAAGATTTTTCAGTGTTTTTCACCATATTGCAGGTCCTACTGTGTGATTTTCTCATTTTTTGACTTTTTCAGGGTTTCTCATCATATTCCAAGTCCTACAGTGTGATTTTCTCATTTTTTGACTTTTTCAGGGTTTCTCATCTTATTCCAAGTCCTAGAGTGTGATTTTTCTAATTTTTCGACTTTTTCAGATTATATCACCATATTTCTTTTACTACAGTGTGATGTTTCTCATTTTTTGACTTTTTCAAGGTTTCTCACCATATTCCATATCCTACAGTGTGATTTTCTCATTTTAAAACTTTTTCAGGGTTTGTCACCATATTCCATGTACTACAGTGTAATTTTTTTATTTTAGACTTTTTCAGTGTTTCTCACCAAATTCCAGGACCTACTGCGTGATTTTCTCATTTTTTGACTTTTTCAGGGTTTCTCACCATATTCCAGGTCCTACACAGTGATTTTCTCATTTTTCGACTTTTTCAGGGTTTTCACCATATTGGAGGTCCTACAAGTGTGATTTTCTTATTTTTCGACTTTTTCAGGGTTTCTCATCATATTCCAGCTCCTACAGTGTATTATTCTCATTTTTTGACTTTTTCACGGTTTCTCATCATATTCCAAATCCTACAGTGTGATTTTCTCATTTTTGGAATTTTTCAGGGTTTCTCAACATATTCCAAGTCCTAGAGTGTGATTTTTCTAATTTTTCGACTTTTTCAGAGTTTCTCACCATATTCCAGTTTCTACAGTGTTATTTTTCTAATATTCGACTTTTTCAGTGTTGCTCACCATATTCCATCTTCTACAGTGTGATTTTCTCATTTTTCGACTTTTTCAGGGTTTGTCATCATATTCCAAGTCCTACAGTGTGATTTTCTCATTTTTCGGCTTTTTCAGGGTTTCTCATTATATTCCAGGTCCTACACTGTGATTTTCTCATTTTTCGACTTTTTCAGGGTTTTTCACCATATTGGAGGTCCTACAAGTGTGATTTTCTTATTTTTCGACTTTTTCAGGGTTTCTCATCATATTCCAAGTCCTAGAGTGTAATTTTTCTAATTTTTCGACTTTTTCAGAGTTTCTCACCATTTTCCAGGTTCTACATTGTGATTTTTCTCATTTTTTGAATTTTTCAGGGTTGCTCACCATATTCGATCTTCTACAGTTTGATTTACTCATTTTTCGACTTTTTCAGGTTTTCTCATCATATTCCAAGTCCTACAGTGTGATTTTATCATTTTTTGACATTTTCAGGTTTTCTCACCATATTCCAAGTCCTACAGTGTGATTTTCTCATTTTTCGACTTTTTCAGGGTTTCTCACTATATTGCAGGTTCTACAAGTGTGAATTTCTTATTTTTTGACTTTTTCAGGGTTTCTCACCATATTCCAGCTTCTACAGTGTATTTTTTCATTTTTTGTCTTTTTCACAGTTTCTAATCTTATTCCAAGTACTATATTGGGATTTTCTCATTTTTTGACTTTTTCAGGGTTTCTCTCCATATTGCAGGTACTACAAGTTTGATTTTCTTATTTTTCGATCTTTCAGGGTTTCTCACCATATTCCAGGTCCTATAGTGTGATTTTCTCATTTTAAGACTTTTTCAGGGTTTCTCAACATATTCCAGGTACTACAGTGTGATTTTCTCATTTTTTGACTTTTTCAGGGTTTCTCATCTTATTCCAAGTCCTACAGTGTAATTTTCTCATTTTAAGACTTTTTCAGGGTTTCTCACCATATTCCAGGTCCTACAGTGTGATTTTCTCATTTTTCGACTTTCAGGGTTTCTCACCATATTCCAGCTTCTACAGTGTATTTTTCTCATTTTTTGACTTTTTCACGGTTTCTCATCATATTCCATCTTCTACAGTGTGATTTCCTCATTTTTCGACTTTTTCAGGGTTTTTCATCATATTCCAAATCCTACAGTGTGATTTTCTCATTTTTCGACTTTTTCAGGGTTCTCACCATATTCCAGCTTCTACAGTGTATTTTTCTCATTTTTTGACTTTTTCACGGTTTCTCATCATATTCCATCTTCTACAGTGTGATTTTCTCATTTTTCGACTTTTTCAGGGTTTTTCATCATATTCCAAGTCCTACAGTGTGATTTAATCATTTTTTGACTTTTTCAGGGTTTCTCACCATAATGGAAGTCAAACAAGTGTGAGTTTCTTATTTTTCGACTTTTTCAGGGTTTCTCACCATATTCCAGCTCCTTCAGTGTATTTTTCTCATTTTTTGACTTTTTCAGGGTTTCTCACCATATTGCAGATATGACAAATTTGATTTTCTTATTTTTTGACTGCTTCAGGGTTTCTCACCATATTCCAGGTCCTACTGTGTGATTTTCTCATTTTTAGACTTTTTCAGTGTTTTCTCACCATATTCAAGGTACTACAGTGTTATTTTCTCATTTTTTGTCTTTTTCAGGGTTTCTCATCATATTCCATGTCCTAGAGGGTGATTTTCTCTTTTTTCGACTTTTAAAGTGTTTCTCAACATATTCCTGGTCCTACAGTGTAATTTTCTCATTTTTTGACTTTTTCAGTGTTTCTCACCATATTGCATGTCCTACAAGTGTGAATTTCTCATTTTTCGACTTTTTCAGAGTTACTCACCATATTCCAGGTCCTACAGTGTGATTTTCTCATTTTAAGATTTTTCAGTGTTTCTCAACATATTGCAGGTCCTACTGTGTGATTTTCCCATCTTAAGACTTTTTCAGGGTTTCTCACCTTATTCCAGGTCCTAATGTGTGATTTTCTCATTTTTTTACTTTTCAGGGTTTCTCATCATATTCCAAGTCCTACAGTGTGATTTTCTCATTTTTTGACTTTTTCAGGGTTTCTCATCATATTCCAAGTCCTAGACTGTGATTTTTCTAATTTTTCGACTTTTTTCAGATTATATCACCATATTC
>NW_028227313.1:859446-905515 GCF_978045245.1 Mus caroli | reverse complement strand
CATCTTATTCCAAGTCCTACAGTGTGATTTTCTCATTTTAAGACTTTTTCAGGGTTTCTCAACATATTGGAGGTTCTACAAGTGTGATTTTCTTATTTTTCGACTTTTTCAGGGTTTACTCACCATATTCCAGCTTCTACAGTGTATTTTTCTCATTTTTTGACTTTTTCAGTGTTTCTCATCATATTCTAAATCTTACAGTGTGATTTTCTCATTTTTGGAATTTTTCAGGGTTTCTCACCATATTGCAGGGACTACAAGTTTGATTTTCTTATTTTTCGACTGTTTCAGTGTTTCTCACCATATTGCAGGTCCAACTGTGTGATTTTCTCATTTTGAGACTTTTTCAATGTTTCTCACCATATTCCAGCTACTACAGTCTGATTTTCTCACTTTTGACTTTTTCAGGGTTTCTCATCATATTCCAAGTCCTAGAGTGTGATTTTTCCAATTTTTCGCCTTTTTCAGAGTTTCTCACCATATTCCAGGTTCCATAGTGTGATTTTCTCATTTTTTGACTTTTTCAGGATTGCTCACCATATTCCATCTTCTACATTGTGATTTTCTCATTTTTCAACTTTTTCAGGGTTTCTCATCTTATTCCAAGTCCTACAGTGAAATTTTCTCATTTTTTGACTTTTTCAGGGTGTCTCATCTTATTCCAAGTCCTACAGTGTGATTTTCTCATTTTTCAACTTTTTCAGGGTTTCTCACCATATTGCAGGTCCTACACGTGTGTATTTCTTATTTTTGGACTTTTTCAGGGTTTCTCACCATATTCCAGGTACTACAGTGTGATTTTCTCATTTAAGACTTTTTCAGGGTCTCTCACCATATTGCATGTCCTACAAGTGTGTATATCTTATTTTTCTACTTTTTAACGGTTTCTCTCCATATTCCATCTCCTACCGTGTACTTTTGTCATTTTTTGTCTTTTTCACGGTTTCTCATTTTATTCCAAGTCCTACAGTGTGATTTTCTCATTTTTTAACTTTTTCAGGGTTTCTCACCATATTGCAGATCCTACAAGTGTGAATTTCTTATTTTTCGACATTTTCAGAGTTTCTCACCATATTCCAGGTCCTACAGTGTGATTTTCTCATTTTAAGACTTTTTCAGTGTTTCTCACCATATTCCAGGTACTACTGCGTGATTTTCTCATTTTTCGACTTTTTCAGGGTTTCTCACCATATTCCAGGCTACTGCGTGATTTTCTCATGTTTTCGACTTTTTCAGAGTTTCTCACCATATTCCAAGTCCTACTGTGTGATTTTCTCATTTTAATACTTTTTTACCATATTCCAGGTACTACAGTGTGATTTTCTCATTTTTTTACTTTTTCAGGATTTCTCATCACATTCCAAGTCCTAGAGTGTGATTTTTGCTTTTTTCGAATTTTTCAGGGTTTCTCAACATATTCCAGGTCCTACAGTTTGTTATTCTCACTTTTCGTCTTTTTCAGGGTTTCTCACTAGCTTCCAAGTCCTACTGCCTGATTTTCTCATTTTCCGACTTCTTTCAGGGTTTCTCACCATATTCTGGGTCCTACTGCATGAATTTCTCATGTTTTGACTTTTTCAGGGTTTCTCACCATATTCCAAGTCCTAGAGTGTGATATTCTCATTTTTTGACTTTTTCACTGTTTCTCACCATATTCCAGGTCCTACAGTGCGATTTTCTCTTTTTTTAAAATTTTCGGGGTTTCTTACTTATTCCAGGTTCTACATTGTCATTTTCTCATTTTTTGAATGTTTCAGGTTTTCTCAACATATTCCAGGTCCTACACTGTCATTTTCTAATTTGCGACTTTTTCAGAGTTTCTCACCATATTCCATGTACTACAGTGTGATTTTTCTCATTTTTTGACTTTTTCAGGGTTTCTCACCATATTCCAAGTCCTACAGGGTGATTTTCTCATTTTTTGACTTTTTCAGAGTTTCTCACCATATTCGAAGTCCTACAGTGTGATTTTCTCATTTTTGGACTTTTTCAGGTTTTCTCATCATATTCCAAGTCCTAGAGTGTGATTTTCTCCTTTTTGAATTTTTCATGTTTTCTCACCATATTCCAGGTCCTACAGTGTGATTTTTATCTTTTTTTTTACTTTTCAGGGTTTCTCACCATATTCCAGCTCCTACAGTGTGATTTTCTCATTTTTAGATTTTTTTCAGGTTTTCTCATCATATTCCAAGTCCTACAGTGTGATTTTCTCATTTTTTGACTTTTTCAGAATTTCTCACCCTATTGCAGGTCCTACAGTATGATTTTCTCATTTGTCGACTTTTTCAGGTTTTCTCACCATATTGCAGGTAATACAAGTTTGATTTTCTTATTTTTCGACTGTTTCAGGGTCTCTCACCATATTCCAAGTCCTACTGTGTGATTTTCTCATTTTTAGACTTTTTCAGTGTTTTCTCACAATATTCCAGGTACTACAGTGTGATTTTCTCATTTTTTTGACTTTTTCAGGTTTTCTCATCATATTCCAAATCCTACAGTGTGATTTTCTCTTTTTCCGACTTTTAAAGGGTTTCTTACCATATTCCATATCCTACTCTGTAATTTTCTCATTTTTCGACTTTTTCAGGGTTTCTCACCATATTGGAGGTCCTACTTGTGTGATTTTCTTATTCTTCGACTTTTTCAGTTTTTCTCACCACATTCCAACTCCTACAGTATATTTTTCTCATTTTTGACTTTTTCATGGTTTCTCATCATATTCCAAATCCTACAGTGTGATTTTTTCATTTTTCGACTTTTTCAGGGTTTCTCACCATATTGCAGGTACTTCAAGTTTGATTTTCTTATATTTCGACTGTTTCACGGTTTCTCACCATATTTAGGTCCTACTGTGTGATTTTCTCATTTTTTGAATTTTTCAGTGTTTCTCACCATATTCCAGGTCCTACAGTGTGGTTTTCTCATTTTTCGACTTTTTCAGGGTTTCTCACCATATTGGAGGTCCTACAATTGTGATATTCTAATTTTTTAACCTTTTCAGGGTTTCTCTCCATATTCCAGCTCCTACAGTGTATTTTTCTCATTTTTTTTTACTTTTTCACGGTTTCTCATCATATTCGAAGTCCTACAGTGTGATTTTCTCATTTTTCGACTTTTTTAGGGTTCCTCACCATATTTCAGGTACTACAAGTTTTATCTTATTTTTAGACTTTTTCAGTGTTTCTCACCATATTCCAGGTACTACAGTGTGATTTTCTCATTTTTTGACTTTTTCAGGGTTTCTCATCGTATTCCAAGTCCTAGAGTGTGATTTTCGCATTTTTCGAATTTTTCAGGGATTCTCAGCATATTCCAGTTCCTACAATTTGATTTTCTAATTTTTTGACTTTTTCAGGGTTTCTCATCATATTTCAGGTACTACAAGTTTTATCTTATTTTTAGACTTTTTCAGTGTTTCTCACCATATTCTAGGTACTACAGTGTGATTTTCTCATTTTTCGACTTTTTCAGGGTTTCTCACCATATTCCAAGTCCTACAGTGTGATTTTCTCATTTTTAGACTTTTTCTGGGTTTCTCATCATATTCCAAGTCCTAGAGTGTGATATTCTCATTTTTTTGACTTTTTCAGTGTTTCTCACCATATTGCATGTACTACAAGTTTTATTTTCTTATTTTTGAACTGTTTCAGGGTTTCTCACCATATTCCAGGTCCTACTGTGTGATTTTCTCATTTTAATACTTTTTTAGTGTTTCTCACCATATACCAGGTACTACAGTTTGATTATCTAATTTTTCGTCTTTTTCAGGGTTTCTCACCATATCCCAAGTCCTACAGTGTGATTTTCTCATTTTAAGACTTTTTCAGGTTCTCTCACCATATTGCAAGTCCTACAAGTGTGTATTTCTTTTTTTTTTTTTTTTGACTTTTTCATGACTTCTCACCATATTCCAGCTCCTACAGTGTCATTTTCTCATTTTTCGACATTTTCAGGGTTTCTTACCATATTCCAGGTCCTACAGTGTGATTTTCTCATTTTAAGACTTTTTCTGTGTTTCTCATCATATTCTGGGTCCTAGTGCATGATTTTCTCATTTTTCGACTTTTTGAGGGTTTCTCACCATATTCCAAGTCCTACAGTGTGATTTTCTCATTTTTTGAATTTTTCAGGGTTTCTCATCATATTCCAAATCCTAGAGTGTGATATTCTCATTTTTCGACTTTTTCAGTGTTTGTCACCATATTGCATGTACTACAAGTTTGATTTTCTTATATTTCGACTGTTTCAGGGTTTCTCACCACATTCCAGGTCCTACTGGGTGATTTTCTCATTTTAATACTTTTTTAGTGTTTCTCACCATATTCCAGGTACTACAGTGTGATTTTTTCATTTTTTGACTTTTTCACGGTTTCTCATCATATTCCAAGTCCTAGAGTGTGATTTTTGCCTTTTTCGTATTTTTCAGGGTTTCTCAACATATTCCAGGTCCTACAGTTTGATTTTCTCATTTTTCGACTTTTTCAGGGTTTCTCACCAGCTTCCAGGTCCTACTGCGTGATTTTCTCATTTTTCGACTTTTTTCAGGATTTCTCACCATATTCTGGGTCCTACTACATGATTTTCTCATTTTTCGATGTTTCAGGGTTTCTCACCATATTCCAGTCCTAGAGTGTGATTTTCTCATTTTTTAACTTTTTCAGGGTTTCTTACGGTATTCCAGGTTCTACATTGTCATTTTCTCATTTTTCGAATATTTCAGGTTTTCTCAACATATTCCAGGCCCTACACTGTCATTTTATAATTTGCGACTTTTTCAGAGTTTCTACCCATATTCCATGTACTACAGTGTGATTTTTCTCATTTTTTGACCTTTTCAGGGTTTCTCACCATATTCCAGGTCCTAAGGTGTGATTTTCTCATTTTAAGACTTTTTCAGTATTTTTCACCATATTCCAAGTACTACAGTGTGATTTTCTATTTTAAGACTTTTTCAGTGTTTCTCACCAAATCCCAGGTCCTACTGCGTGATTTTCTCATTTTTCGACTTTTTCAGGGTTTCTCACCATATTCCAAGTCCTACAGTGTGATTTTCTCATTTTTCGACTTTTTCAGGGTTTCTCACCATATTCCAGATCCTACAGATTGATTTTCTCATTTTTCGACTTTTTCAGGGTTTCTCACCAGCTTCCAGGTCCTACTGCGTGATTTTCTTATTTTTTGACTTTTTTTTCAGGGTTTCTCTCCATATTCTGGGTCCTACTGCATGCTTTTCTCATTTTTCGACTTTTTCAGGGTTTCTCACCATATTCCAAATCCTACAGTGTGATTTTTCATTTTTTGACTTTTTCAGGGTTACTCATCTTATTCCAAGCCACACCCATCTTTAAATTTTTAGAAGAAAATGTGAGGCTGTGTTTATATTCATCATATGCAGATCGTAAGAGGGATTTAGATTCTCCAGAATCTGACACCCTCTTCTGGAGTGTCTAAAGATAGCTACAGTGTACTTATATCTAATAAATAAATAAATAAATAAATAAATAAATAAATAAATAAATATATAAATAAACATTTTTTTAAAAAGGATAAGAAAGAAAGAAAGACCAGGCAGGCCTGCCATCCTTATCTCTGTCTGTCTGTCTGTCTGATACCCTAGAACTGGAGAAGGGCCACCATATAGTTGCTGGTAGTTGATCCCAGATTCTCTAGAAGAGGAGACAATGCTGTTAATTGTTTTGTTATGTTTTTCACTGTTTTTTTATTACATATTTTCCTCAATTACATTTCCAATGCTATCCCAAAAGTCCCCCATACCTCCCCCCACTTCCCTACCCTCCCATTCTTCTCAGTGGCCCCACACATCTCTAAATTTTTAGAAGTATACGTGAGTCTGTGTTTATGTACATAATATGCAGGCCAAAAGAGGGATTTAGATTCTCCAGAATCTCACACCGTCTTCTGGAGTGTCTTAAGACAGCTACAGTGTACTTATATCTAATAAATACATAAATAAATAAATAAGCAAACATTTTTTCAAAAGGATAAGAAAGAAAGAAAGACCAGGCAAGCCTGCCATCCTTATCTCTGTCTGTCTGTCTGACAGTCTGTCTGATCCCCTGGAACTGGAGTTGGGCCACTATATAGTTGCTGATAGTTGATACCAGGTTCTCTGGAAGTGGAGACAGTGATGGTAATTGTTGAGCCCTTTCAGTGGTCCCACCAATCTTTAAATTTTTAGAAGTATATGTGAGGCTGTGTTTATGTACATCATATGCAGACCATAAGAGGGATTTAGATTCTCCAGAATCTGAAACCCTCTTCTGGAGTGTCTGAAGGCAGCTACAGTGTACTTATATCTAATAAATACATAAATGAATAAATAAATAAATAAATAAATAAATAAATAAATAAACATTTTTTTTTAAAGGATAAGAAATAAAGAAAGACCAGGCAGGCCTGGCATCCTTATCTCTGTCTGTCTGTCTGTCTGTCTTTCTGATCCACTGGAACTGGAGATGGGCCACAATATAGTTGCTGGTAGTTGATCCCAGGTTCTCTGGAAGAGGAGACAATGCTGTTAATGGTTGAGCCCTTTCAGTGGCCCCACACATCTTTAAATTTTTGGAAGTAAATGTGAGTCTGTGTTTATGTACATCATATGCACACCATAAGAGGGATTTAGATTATCCAGAATCTGACACCCTCTCCTGGAGTGTCTGAAGACCGCTAAAGTGTACTTATATTTAATAAATACATAAATAAATAAATAAACATTTTTAAAAAGGATGAGAAAGAAAAAAAACCAGGCAGGCCTGCCACCCTTGTCTGTCTGTCTGTCTGTATTTCTGTCTGATACCTTAGAACTGGAGATGAGCCACCATATAGTTGCTGGTAGTTGATCCCAGGTTGTCTGGAAGAGGAGATAATGCTGTTAATTGTTGAGCCCTTTCAGTGACCCCATACATCTTTAAATTTTTGAAGTATATGTGAGGCTGTGTTTATGTACATCATATACAGACCATAAGAGGGATTTAGATTCTCCAGAATCTGACACCATCTTCTGGAGTGTCTGAAGACAGACACAGTGTACTTATATCTAATAAATAAATAAATAAATAAATAAATAAATAAATAAATAAATAAATAAATAAACATTTTTTAAAAAGGATAAGAAAGAAAGAAAGACCAGGGAGGCCTGCCTTCCTTATCTCTGTCTCTCTGTCTGTCTGTCTGTCTATCTGTCTGATCCTCTGGAACTGGAGATGGGCCACCATATAGTTGCTGGTAGTTGATCCCAGGTTCTCTGGAAGAGGAGACAATGCTGTTAATGGTTGAGCCCATACAGTGGCCCCACACATCTTTAATTTTTGGAAGTAAATGTGAGTCTGTGTTTATGTACATCATATTCAGACCATAAGAGGGATTTAGATTCTCCAGAATCTGACACCTTCTTCCTGATGTCTGAAGACAGCTACAGTGTACTTATATCTAATAAATACATAAATAAATAAATAAACATTTCTTAAAAAGGATAAGAAAGAAAGAAAGACGAAGCAGGCCTGCCATCCTTATCTCTATCTGTCTGTATGTCTGTCTCTCTGTCTGATCCCCTGGAACTGGAGATGGGCCACCATATAGTTGCTGGTAGTTGATCTCAGGTTCTCTGGAAGTGGAGACAATGCTGTTAATTTTTGAGCCGTTCAGTGGCAACACCCATCTTTAATTTTTAGAAGTAAATGTGAGGCTGTGTTTATGTACATCATATGCAGACAATAAGAGGGATTTAGATTCTCCAGAATCTGACACTCTCTTCTGGAGTGTCTGAAGACAGCTACAGTGTACTTATATCTAATAAATACATAAATAAATAAATAAATAAGCATTATTAAAAAGGATAAGAAAAAAAGAAAGACCAGGAAGGCCTGCCATCCTTATCTCTGTCTGTCTGTCTGTCTGTCTGATACCCTGGAACTGGAGTGGGCCACCATATAGTTGCTGGTAGTTGATCCCAGATTCTCTGCAAGAGGAGACAAGGCTGTAAATTTTTGAGCCCTTTCAGTGGCACCACCCACTTTAAATTTTTAGAAGTATTTGTGAGGCTGTGTTTATGTACATCATATGCAGACCATAAGAGGGATTTACATTCTCCAGAATCTGATCCCTCTTCTGGAGTGTCTGAAGACAGCTACAGTGTACTTATATCTAATAAATACATAAATAAATAAATAAACATGTTTTAAAAAGGATAAGAAAGAAAGAAAAACCAGGCAGGCCTGCCATCCTTGTCTGTTTGTCTGTCTGTCTGTCTGATCCCCTGAAACTGGAGATGGGCCACCATATTTTTGCTGGTACTTGATCCCAGGTTCTCTGGAAGAGGAGACAATGCTGTTAATTGTTGAGCCCTTACAGTGGCCCCACCCATCTTTAAATTTTTAGAAGTATATGTGAGGCTGTGTTTATGTACATCATATGCAGACCATAAGAGGGATTTACATTCTCCAGAATCTGATCCCTCTTCTGGAGTGTCTGAAGACAGCTACAGTGTACTTATATCTAATAAATACATAAATAAATAAATAAACATGTTTTAAAAAGGATAAGAAAGAAAGAAAAACCAGGCAGGCCTGCCATCCTTGTCTGTTTGTCTGTCTGTCTGTCTGATCCCCTGAAACTGGAGATGGGCCACCATATTTTTGCTGGTACTTGATCCCAGGTTCTCTGGAAGAGGAGACAATGCTGTTAATTGTTGAGCCCTTACAGTGGCCCCACCCATCTTTAAATTTTTAGAAGTATATGTGAGGCTGTGTTTATGTACATCATATGCAGACCATAAGAGGGATTTAGATTCTCCAGAATCTGACGCACTCTTCTGGAGTGTCTGAAGACAGCTACAATGTACTTATATCTAATAAATACATAAATAAAGAAATAAACTTGTTTTAAAAAGGATAAGTAAGAAAGAAAGACCAGGCAGGCCTGCCATCCTTATCTCTGTCTGTCTGTCTGTCTGTCTGTCTGATCCCCGGGAACTGGAGATGGGCTACCTTATAGTTGCTGGTAGTTGATCCCAGGTTCTCTGGAAGAGGAGACAATGCTGTTAATTGTTGAGCCCTTTCAGTGGCCCCACCCATCTTTAAATTTTTAAAAGTATATGTGAGGCTGTGCTTTTGTACATCATATGCAGACCATAAGAGGGATTTAGATTCTCCAGAATCTGACACAATCTTCTGGAGTGTCTGAAGACAGCTACAGTGTACTTATATCTAATAAATAAATAAATAAATAAATAAATAAATAAACATTTTTTAAAAGGGATAAAGAAGAAAGAAAAACCAGGCAGGCCTTCCATCCTTGTCTGTCTTTCTCTCTGTCTGTCTGTCTTGCCTAGCCCCTTGCGTAGCCTAGCCTAGCCCCTTGCCTTGCCTAGCCTAGCCCAGCCCTGCCTTGCCTAGCCCTGCCTATCCCTGTCTTTAACCAGGCTGGCCTCGACTCAGAAACTGACTGCTTCTGCCTCCAGAGTGCTCTCATTAAGAGCTCAAGCCACCACTGACTGTTGGGTTTTCTAAGTCTTACATAGGTATGGTCTGTTTCTCAGCTGTGAAACCCTAATTAACACATGTAGTCTGTCCTAGGTCAGCCATAGCTACAGACTGAGGCCTTTTCTAAAACAAAACAAAAGAAAACAAAAAATAGAAATAATAAAATAAATAAATTAAGCAACCACATGATAACTTTTCTTTCTTTCAATGATACTCAGAGCTTGAAGCAGTTCACCCATGAGACCTCAGCTCCGGACATTGAGGCTGTTTCCCTAACAAGTATTATGGCTGAACCTGAGGGGTTCTACTGCTGATTTGTGTCCCCCTCTTTAAAAAAATAGTTGTTTTCAAAGGCTGCAGGTTCTTAGCCCTGTTCCTTGTTACAGTTGAGTCACAGCCCTGAAAGTTCAGTGGTAGTTAAAGGCACTGAGAAGGGCTTCCTCTAGACATCAAAGACCAAGTCTTTGTTATTAAAAAGTTAATCTGGATTGCCCCACCCCCTGGCATCCTTAGAATTCCTAGAAAGGAAGGCAGGGACCTGGGCAGAAGGGTGCAAGTCTACTGCTGTTTGTAAGTGGTAACAGAAAGCTTTCTCTTTTTGGTACCCTACCCCAAGTTACACTGTCACTTCTTTTTCCTAGTTTTATTTTTGTCGGTTTGTATTCTCAACATAGACCCTTTTCCTTCCTAACCTTGGCTGTCCTGAACCTTACTGTCCTTGAACTCAGTGATTTGCCTGTCTTGCTGGGATGAAACTGTGAGCTACCATCCAGAAGGAAGCACCCTGCTGAGGTTAGATTGGGGTCTCTTCCATTTTCCTCTATGAACATGCATATGGCAGGCCTGTTCTTTCTTTTTTACTTTTCTTTTTCTTTTTAAAGATTTATATATTTATTATATTTAAGTATGCTGTAGCTATCTTCAGACAGTCCAGAAGAGGGTGTCAGATTCTGAAGAATCTAAATCATTCTTATTGTCTGCATATGATGTATATAAACACAGCCTCACATATACTCAAAAAAAAAAAAAAAGAAAGAAAGAAAGATGTGGCTACAGAGAGGGCTCAACAATTAAGAGCATTGTCTCCTCTTCCAGAGAACCTGGGCTCAATTACCAGTATTATATATGGTGGCCCATCTCCAGTTCCAGGGGATCTAATACTCTGTTCTGGAGTCTGTGGGCACAGCATACACATGCAAAACATTCTTACACAATCATTGAGAGAGGAGAGAGAGGGGTTGAGAGAGAGGGGAGGTAATCATACCTCCTGACGAGTTTGAAGACCTGAGCTTCATCACTCACACAAATAAATAAATGCAAAATATTTTTAAAAAATAAACTCTGCCATTGCCCTTTAAAAATTCCTAGAAAACAAGTTTTATAAGCAACAGTTATATTTACTATATCTAAAGTACAGTCATGAGCATATTCTCTAAATAGAAAAAGGCCTGTTAGTCTTAGAAATGGAAAAGACAAACCAAGGAAGGTTTGCAATTACATAATGAGGCAGCTCAGCCCAGCTCTTAGGTTGGAAATAAGACTGGAGAATAGGATACACCTGAAGACAGCCAGCCATTGCTTTTTTGTTTTGGAGGCTGAAAGGATACACCTGAAGACAGCCAATGCTGTGTGACGGTGATCTGGTATCTTTCTTTCTTTCTTTCTTCCTTTCTTTCTTCCTTTCTTTCTTTCTTCCTTTCTTTCTTTCTTCCTTTCTTTCTTCCTTCCTTCCTTTCTTTCTTCCTTCCTTTCTTTCTTCCTTCCTTTCTTCCTTCCTTCCTTTCTTCCTTTCTTTCCTTTCTTTCTTTCTTTCTCTTTCCCCTAGCCTACCCTATAGCCTACCCTATAGCCTACCCTAGCCTACCCTATAGCCTACCCTAGCCTACCCTATAGCCTACCCTATAGCCTACCCTATAGCCTACCCTATAGCCTACCCTATAGCCTACCCTAGCCTACCCTATAGCCTACCCTATAGCCTACCCTATAGCCTACCCTATAGCCTACCCTATAGCCTACCCTATAGCCTACCCAACACTGTCTTTCACCAGGGTGGCCTCGAACTCAGAAACTTACTGCCTCTGCCTACAGAGTGCTCTCATTAAGAGCTTGAGCCACCACTGAAGGTCGGGTTTTCTAAACCTTACCTTGCTCTTGGTGTCTGTTCTCAGCTGTGAAACCCTAATTAACACAGGTAGGCAGTCCTGGGTCAGCCAGAGCTACAGACTGAGGCCTTCTCTAAAAACAAATAAAACAAAACAAAACAACAAATAGAAATAATAAAATACATAAATTAAACAACCACAGCATAGCTTTTCTCTCTCTAGGTGGTACTCAGAAATTCCAGCAGTTGGCCTGTGACACCTCAGCTCAGTATATGTGAGGCTGTGTTTATGTACATCATACACAGACCATAAGAGGGATTTAGATTCTCTAGAATCTAACACACTCTTCTGGAGTGTCTGTAGACAGCTACAGTGTACTTATATATAATAAATACATAAATAAATAAACATTTTTTTAAAGGAGAAGAAAGAAAGAAAGACCAGGCAGGCCTGCCATCCTTATCTCTGTCTGTCTGTCTGTCTGTCTGATCCCCTGGAACTGCAGATGGGCCACCATATAGTTGCTGGTAGTTGATCCCAGGTTCTGTGGAAGAGGAGACAATGATGTTAATTGTTGAGCCCTTTCAGTGGTCCTACCCATCTTTAAATTTTTAGAAGTATATGTGAGGCTGTGTTTATGTACATCATATGCAGACCATAAGAGGGATTTAGATTCTCCAGAATCTGACACCCTCTTCTGGAGTGTCTGAAGACAGCTACTGTGTACTTATATCTAATAAATACATAAATAAATAATTAAATAAACATTTTTTACAAAGGATAAGAAAGAAAGAAAGACCAGGCAGGCCTGCCATCCTTATCTCTGTCTGTCTGTCTGTCTGTCTGTCTGATCCCTGAGAACTGGAGATGGGCCACTATATAGTTGATGGTAGTTGATCCCAGATACTCTGGAAGAGGAGACAATGCTGTTACTTGTAGAGCTTTTTCAGTGGCCCCACCCTTCTTTAAATTTTTGAAGTATATGTGAGGCTGTGTTTATGTACATCATATGCAGACCATAAGAGGGATTTAGATTCTGCAGAATGTGACACCCTCTACTGGAGTGTCAGAAGACAGCTACAGTGTACTTATATCTAGTAAATACATAAATGAATAAATAAATAAATAAATAAATAAATAAATAAGTAAATAAACATATTTTTAAAGGATAAAAAAGAAAGAAAGACCAGGCAGGCCTGCCATCCTTATCTCTGTCTGTCTGTCTGTCTGTCTGTCTGATCCTCTGGTACTGGATATGGGCCACCATATAGGTGCTGGTAGTTGATCCCAGGTTCTCTGGAAGAGGACCCAATGCTGTTAATTGTTGAGCCTTTTCAGTGGCCCCACCCATCTTTAAATTTTTAGAAGTATATGTGAGTCTGTGTTTATGTACATCATATGCAGACCATAAGAGGGATTTAGATTCTCCAGAATCCTACACCCACTTCTGGAGTGTCTGAAGACAGCTACAGTATACTTATATGTATTAAATACCTGAATAATTAAATAAATAAACATTTTTTTAAAAGGATAAGAAAAAAAAAGACCAGGCAGGCCTGCCATCCTTATCTCTGTCTGTCTGTCTGTCTGTCTGATCCCCTGGAACTGGAGATGGGCCACCATATAGGTGCTGGTAGTTGATCCCAGGTTCTCTGGAAGAGGACCCAATGCTGGTAATTGTTGAGCCTTTCCAGTGGCCCCACCCATCTTTAAATTTTTAGAAGTATATGTGAGTCTGTGTTTATGTACATCATATGCAGACCATAAGAGGGATTTAGATTCTCCAGAATCCTACACCCACTTCTGGAGTGTCTGAAGACAGCTACAGTATACTTATATGTATTAAATACCTGAATAATTAAATAAATAAACATTTTTTTAAAAGGATAAGAAAAAAAAAGACCAGGCAGGCCTGCCATCCTTATCTCTGTCTGTCTGTCTGTGTGTCTGTCTGATCTCCTGTAACTGGAGATCTGCCACCATATAGTTGGTGGTAGTTGAACCCAGGTTCTCTGGAAGAAGAGACAATGCTGTTAATTTTTGAGCCCTTTCAGTGGCCCCACTCATCTTTAAATTTTTAGAAGAGTATGTGAGGCTGTGTTTATGTACATGATATGCAGATCATAAGAGAGATTTAGATTCTCCAGAATCTGACACCCTCTTCTGAAGTGACTGAAGACAGCTAATGTGTACTTATATCGAATAAATACATAAATAAATAAATAAATAAATAAATAAATAAATAAATAAATAAACATTTTTTAAAAAGATAAGAAAGAAAGAAAGACCAGGCAGGCCTGCCATCCTTATCTCTGTCTGTCTGTCTGTCTGTCTGATCCTCTGATACTGGATATGGGCCACCATATAGTTGCTGGTAGTTGATCCCAGGTTCTCTGGAAGAGGAGACAATGCTGTTAATTGTTGAGACATTTCAGTGGTCTCACCCATCTTTAAATATTTAGAAGTGTATGTGAGGCTGTGTTTATGTACATCATATGCAGACCATAAAAGGGATTTAGATTCTCCAGAATCTGACACCCTCTTCTGGAGTATCTGAAGACAGCTACAGTGTACTGATATCTAATAAATAAATAGAAAAATAAATAAATAAATAAATAAACATTTTTTTAAAAGGATAAGAAATAAAGAAAGACCAGGCAGGCCTACCATCCATATCTCTGTCTGTCTGTCTTTCTATCTGATCTCCGGGAACTGGAGATGGGCCACCATATAGTTGCTGGTAGTTGATCCAAGGTTCTCTGGAAGAGGAGACCATTCTGTTAATTGTTGAGCCCTTTCAGTGGCCCCACACTTCTTTAAATTTTTAGAAGTATACTTGAGGCTGTGTTTATGTACATCATATGCACATTATAAGAGGATTTAGATTCTCCAGAATCTGACTCCCTCTACTGGAGTGTCTGAAGACAGCTACAGTGTATTTATATCTAATAAATAAATAAATAAATATATAAATAAATAAATAAATAAACATTATTTAAACAGGATAAGAAATAAAGAAAGACCTGGCAGGCCTGCCATCAATATCTCTGTCTGTCTGTCTGTCTGTCTATCTGATCCCCTGGAACTGGAGATGGGCCACCATATAGTTGCTGGTAGTTGATCCCAGGTTCTCTGGAAGAGGAGACAATGCTGTTAATGTTGAGCCCTTTCTTTCTTTCTTTCTTTTTTTTTTTTTTTGGTTTTTTTGAGACAGGGTTTCTCTGTGTAGCCCTGGCTGTCCTGGAACTCACTTTGTAGACCAGGCTGGCCGGGAACTCAGAAATCCGCCTGCCTCTGCCTCCCGAGTGCTGGGATTAAAGGCGTGCGCCACCACGCCCGGCTTGTTGAGCCCTTTCAATGGCCCTACCCATGTTTAAATTTTTAGAAGTGTATGTGAGGCTGTGTTTATGTACATCATATGCAGACCAGAAGAGGGATTTAGATTCATCAGAATCTGACACCCTCTACTGGAGTGTCTGAAGACAGCTACTGTGTACTTATATCTAATAAATAAATAAATAAATAAATAAATAAATAAATAAATAAATAAATATTATTTAAACAGGATAAGAAAGAAAGAAAGACCAGGCAGGCCTTCCATCCATATCTCTGTCTGTCTGTCTGTCTGTCTGTCTGTCTATCTGATCCCCGGGAACTGGAGATGGGCCACCATATAGTTGCTGGTAGTTGATCCCAGGTTCTCTGGAAGAGGAGACAATGCTGTTAATTGTTGAGCCCTTTCAGTCGCCCCACCGATCCTTAAATTTTTAGAAGTGTATGTGAGGCTGTGTTTATGTACATCATATGCAGACCTTAAGTGGGATTTAGATTGTCCAGAATCTGACACCCTCTTCTGGAGTGTCTGAAGACAGCTACAGTGTATTTATATCTAATAAATAAATAAATAAATAAATATATAAATAAATAAATAAACATTTTTTAAAATGGATAAGAAATAAAGAAAGACCAGGCAGGAGTGCCATCCTTATCTCTGTCTGTCTATCTGTCTGTCTGATCCCCTGGAACTGGAGATGGTCCATCATATACTTGCTGGTAGTTGATCCCAGGTTCTCTGGAAGAGGAGACAATGCTGTTATTTGTTGAGCCCTTTAAGTGGCCCCACCCATCTTTAAATTTTTAGAAGTGTATGTGAATCTCTGTTTATGTACATCATATGCATACCATAAGAGGGATTTAGATTCTCCAGAATCTGACACCCTCTTCTGGAGTGTCTGAAGACAGCTAGAGTGTACTTATATCTAATAAATATATACATAAATAAATAAATAAATAAACATTTTTTAAAAAGGATAAGAAAGAAAGAAAGACCAGGCAGGCCTGCCATCCTTATCTCTGTCTGTCTGTCTCTCTGTCTGTCTGATCCCCTGGAACTGGAGATGGGCCACCATATAGTTGCTGGTAGTTGGTCCCAGGTTCTCTGGAAGAGGAGACAATGCTGTTAATTGTTGAGCCCTTTCAGTGGCCCCACCAATCTTTATATTTTTAGAAGTATATGTGAGTCTCTGTTTATGTACATCATATGCAGACCATTAGAGGGGTTTAGATTCTCCAGATTCTGACACCCTCTACTGGAGTATGTGAAGACAGCTATAGTGTACTTATATCTAATAAATACATAAAAAATAAATAAATGAATAAATAAATAAATAAATAAGTAAATAAATAAATAAACATTTTTAAAAAAGGATAAGAACGAAAGAAAGACCTGGCAGGCCTGCCATCCTTATCTCTGTCTGTCTGTCTGTCTGTCTGTCTGATCCTCTGATACTGGATATGGGCCACCATATAGTTGCTGGTAGTTGATCCCAGGTTCTCTGGAAGGGGAGACAATGCTGTTAATTGTTGAGACCTTTCAGTGGTCCCACCCATCTTTAAATATTTAGAAGTGTATGTGAGGCTGTGTTTATGTACATCATATGCAGACCATAAGAGGGTTTTAGATTCTCCAGAATCTGACACCCTCTACTGGAGTGTCTGAACAGCTACAGTGTACTTATATCTAATAAATACATAAATAAATAAATAAATAAATAAATAAATAAATAAATAAATAAACATTTTTTAAAAAGGATAAGCAAGAAAGAAAGACCAGGCAGGCATGCCATCCATATCTCTGTCTGTCTGTCTGTCTGTCTATCTGATCCCCGGAAATGGAGATGGGCCACCATATAGTTGCTGGTAGTTGATCCCAGGTTCTCTGGAAGAGGAGAAAATGCTGTTACTGTTGAGCCCTTTCAGTGGCCCTACCCATCTTTAAATTTTTAGAAGTGTATGTGAGGCTGTGTTTATGTACATCATATGCAGACCAGAAGAGGGATTTAGATTCATCAGAATCTGACACCCTCTTCTGGAGTGTCTGAAGACAGCTACAGTGTATTTATATCTAATAAATAAATAAATAAATAAATAAATAAATAAATAAATAAATAAACATTTTTTAAAATGGATAAGAAATAAAGAGAGACCAGGCAGGAGTGCCATCCTTATCTCTGTCTGTCTATCTGTCTGTCTGATCCCCTGGAACTGGAGATGGTCCATCATATACTTGCTGGTAGTTGATCCCAGGTTCTCTGGAAGAGGAGACAATGCTGTTATTTGTTGAGCCCTTTAAGTGGCCCCACCCATCTTTAAATATTTAGAAGTATATGTGAGGCTGTGTTTATGTACATCATAAGCAGACCATAAGAGAGATTTAGATTCTCCAGAATCTGACACCCTCTTCTGGAGTGTCTGAAGAAAGCTACAGTCTACTTATATCTAGTAAATAAATAGATAAATAAATAAATAAATAAATAAACTTTTTTTTAAAAAGGATAAGAAAGAAAGAAAGACCAGGCAGGCCTTCCATCTATATCTATGTCTGTCTGTCTGTCTGTCTATCTGATCCCCGGGAACTGGAGATGGGCCACCATATAGTTGCTTGTAGTTGATCCAAGGTTCTGTGGAAGAGGAGACAATGCTGTTAATTGTTGAGCCCTTTCAGTGGCCCCACACTTCTTTAAATTTTTAGAAGTATACCTGAGGCTGTGTTTATGTACATCATATGCAGATTATAAGAGGATTTAGATTCTCCAGAATCTGACACCCTCTACTGGAGTGTCTGAAGACAGCTAGAGTGTACTTATATCTAATAAATACATAAATAAATAAATAAATAAATAAACATTTTTTAAAAAAGATAAGAAAGAAAGAAGACCTGGCAGGCCTGCCATCCTTATCTCTGTCTGTCTGTCTGTCTGTCTGTCTGATCCTCTGATACTGGATATGGGCCACCATATAGTTGCTGGTAGTTGATCCCAGGTTCTATGGAAGAGGAGACAATGCTATTAATTGTTGAGACCTTTCAGTGGTCCCACCCATCTTTAAATTTTTAGAAGTATATGTGAGGCTGTGTTTATGTACATCATATGCAGACCATAAGAGGGATTTAGATTCTCCAGAATCTGACACCCTCTTCTGGAGTGTCTGAAGACAGCTAGAGTGTACTTATATCTAATAAATACATAAATAAATAAATAAATAAACATTTTTTTAAACAGGATAAGAAAGAAAGAAAGACCAGGCAGGCCTGCCAACCTTATCTCTCTCTGTCTGTCTGTCTGTCTGATCCCTGAGAACTGGAGTTAGGCCACTATATAGTTGCTGGTAGTTGATCCCAGGTACTCTGGAAGAGGAGACAATGCTGTTAATTGTTGAGCTTTTTCAGTGGCCCCACCCTTCTTTAAATTTTCGAAGTATATATGAGGCTGTGTTTATGTACATCATATGCAGACCATAAGAGGGATTTAGATTCTGCAGAATGTGACACCCTCTACTGGAGTGTCAGAGGACAGCTACAGTGTACTTATATCTAATAAATACATAAATAAATAAATAAATAAATAAATAAATAAATAAGTAAGTAAATAAACATTTTTTTAAAGGATAAGAAAGAAAGAAAGACCAGGCAGGCCTGCCATCCTTATCTCTGTCTGTCTGTCTGTCTGTCTGATCCCCTGTAACTGGAGATGGGCCACCATATAGGTGCTGGTAGTTGATCCCAGGTTCTCTGGAAGAGGACCCAATGCTGTTAATTGTTGAGCCTTTTCAGTGGCCCCACCCATCTTTAAATTTTTAGAAGTATATGTGAGTCTGTGTTTATGTACATCATATGCAGACCATAAGAGGGATTTAGATTTTCCTGAATTTGACACCCTCTTCTCGAGTGTCTGAAGACAGCTACTGTGTACTTATATATAATAAATACGTAAATAAATAAATAAATAAATAAATAAATAAATAAATAAATAATAAACATTTTTTTAAACAGGATAAGTAAGAAAGAAAGACCAGGCAGGCCTGCCATCCTTATCTCTGTCTGTCTGTCTGTCTGTCTGATTCCCTGGAACTGCAGATGGGCCACCATATAGTTGCTGGTAGTTGATCCCAGGTTCTATGGAAGAGGAGACAATGCTGTTAATTGTTGAGTCCTTTCAGTGGTCCCATCCATCTTTAAATATTTAGAAGTATATGTGAGGCTGTGTTTATGTACATCATAAGCAGACCATAAGAGAGATTTAGATTCTCCAGAATCTGACACCCTCTTCTGGAGTGTCTGAAGACAGCTACAGTCTACTTATATGTAGTAAACAAATAGATAAATAAATAAATAAATAAATAAATAAATAAATAAATAAATAAATATTTTTTAAAAAAGGATAAGAAAGAAAGAAAGACCAGGCAGGCCTTCAATCTATATCTATGTCTGTCTGTCTGTCTGTCTATCTGATCCCCGGGAACTGGAGATGGGCCACCATATAGTTGCTGGTAGTTGATCCAAGGTTCTCTGGAAGAGGAGACAATGCTGTTAATTGTTGAGCCCTTTCAGTGGCCCAACACTTCTTTAAATTTTTAGAAGTATACCTGAGGCTGTGTTTATGTACATCATATGCAGATTATAAGAGGATTTAGATTCTCCAGAATCTGACACCCTCTACTGGAGTGTCTAAAGACAGCTACAGTGTACTGGTGTCTAATAAATACATAAATAAATAAATAATTAAACATTTTTAAAAGGATAAGAAAGAAAGAAAGACCAGGCAGGCCTGCCATTCTTATCTCTGTCTGTCTCTCTGTCTGTCTGACATCTGTCTGATACCCTGGAACTCGAGATGGGCCACCATATAGTTGCTGGTATTTCATCCCAGGTTCTCTGGAGAGGAGACAATGCTGTTAATTGTTGAGCCCTTCCAGTGATCCCACCCATCTTTAATTTTTTAGAAGTATATGTGAGGCTGTGTTTATATACATCATATGCAGACCATAAGAGGGATTTAGATTCTCCAGAATCCTACACCCTCTTCTGGAGTGTCTGAAGACAGCTACAGTATACTTATATGTAATAAATACCTGAATAATTAAATAAATAAACATTTTTTAAAAGGATAAGAAAAAAAGAAAGACCAGGCAGGCCTGCCATCCTTATCTCTGTCTGTCTGTCTGTCTGTCTGTCTGATCTCCTGTAACTGGAGATGGGCCACCATATAGTTGCTGGTAGTTCATCCCAGGTTCTCTGGAAGAGGAGACAATGCTGTTAATTGTTGAGCCCTTTCAGTGGCCCCACTCATCTTTAAATTTTTAGAAGAGTATCTGAGGCTGTGTTTATGTACATGATATGCAGATCATAAAAGAGATTTAGATTCTCCAGAATCTGACACCCTCTTCTGGAGTGTCTGAAGACAGCTACAGTGTACTCATATCTAATAAATAAATAGATAAATAAATAAATAAATAAATAAATAAATAAACATTTTTTTAAAAGGATAAGAAATAAAGAAAGACCAGGCAGGCCTACCATCCATATCTCTGTCTGTCTGTCTGTCTGTCTATCTGATCCCCGGGAACTGGAGATGGGCCACCATATAGTTGCTGGTAGTTGATCCAAGGTTCTCTGGAAGAGGAGACCATGCTGTTAATAGTTGTGCCCTTTCAGTGGCCCCACACTTCTTTAAATTTTTAGAAGTATACTTTAGGCTGTGTTTATGTACATCTTATGCACATTATAAGAGGATTTAGATTCTCCAGAATCTGACACCCTCTACTGGAGTGTCTAAAGACAGCTACAGTGTACTGATATCTAATAAATAAATAGATAAATAAATAAATAAATAAATAAACATTTTTTAAAATGGATAAGAAATAAAGAAAGACCAGGCAGGAGAGCCATCCTTATCTCTGTCTGTCTATCTGTCTGTCTGATCCCCTGGAACTGGAGATGGTCCATCATATACTTGCTGGTAGTTGACCCCAGGTTCTCTGGAAGAGGAGACAATGCTGTTATTTGTTGAGCCCTTTAAGTGGCCCCACCCATCTTTAAATTTTTAGAAGTGTATGTGAATCTCTGTTTATGTACATCATATGCATACCATAAGAGGGATTTAGATTCTCCAGAATCTGACACCCTCTTCTGGAGTGTCTGAAGACAGCTAGAGTGTACTTATATCTAATAAATATATACATAAATAAATAAATAAATAAACATTTTTTAAAAAGGATAAGAAAGAAAGAAAGACCAGGCAGGCCTGCCATCCTTATCTCTGTCTGTCTGTCTCTCTGTCTGTCTGATATCCCTGGAACTGGAGATGGGCCACCATATAGTTGCTGGTAGTTGGTCCCAGGTTCTCTGGAAGAGGAGACAATGCTGTTAATTGTTGAGCCCTTTCAGTGGCCCCACCAATCTTTATATTTTTAGAAGTATATGTGAGTCTCTGTTTATGTACATCATATGCAGACCATTAGAGGGGTTTAGATTCTCCAGAATCTGACACCCTCTACTGGAGTGTCTGAACAGCTACAGTGTACTTATATTTAATAAATAAATAAATAAATAAATAAATAAATAAATAAGTAAATAAACATTTTTTAAAAAGGATTAGAAAGAAAGACCAGGCAGGCCTGCCATCCATATCTCTGTCTGTCTGTCTGTCTGTCTATCTGATCCCCGGGAACTGGAGATGGGCCACCATATAGTTGCTGGTAGTTGATCCCAGGTTCTCTAGAAGAGGAGACAATGCTGTTAATGTTGAGCCCTTTCAGTGGCCCTACCCATCTTTAAATTTTTAGAAGTGTATATGAGGCCGTGTTTATGTACATCATATGCAGACCAGAAGAGGGATTTAGATTCATCAGAATCTGACACCCTCTTCTGGAGTGTCTGAAGACAGCTACAGTGAACTTATATCTAATAAATAAATAAATGAATAAATAAATAAATAAATAAATAAACATTATTTAAACAGGATAAGAAAGAAAGAAAGACCAGGCAGGCCTTCCATCCATATCACTGTCTGTCTGTCTGTCTGTCTGTCTATCTGATCTCCGGGAACTGGAGATGGGCCACCATATTGTTGCTGGTAGTTGATCCCAGGTTCTCTGGCAGAGGAGACAATGCTGTTAATTGTTGAGCCCTTTCAGTCGCCCCACCCATCCTTAAATTTTTAGAAGTGTATGTGAGGCTGTGTTTATATACATCATATGCAGACCTTAAGAGGGATTTAGATTGTCCAGAATCTGACACCCTCTTCTGGAGTGTCTGAAGACAGCTACAGTGTATTTATATCTAATAAATAAATAAATAAATAAATAAACATTTTTTAAAATGAATAAGAAATAAAGAAAGACAAGGCAGGAGTGCCATCCTTATCTCTGTCTATCTGATCACCTGGAACTGGAGATGGTACATCATATACTTGCTGGTAGTTGATACCAGGTTCTCTGGAAGAGGAGACAATGCTGTTATTTCTTGAGCCCATTAAGTGGCCCCACCCATCTTTAAATTTTTAGAGGTGTATGTGAGTCTCTGTTTATGTACATCATATGCAGACCATAAGAGGGATTTAGATTCTCCAGAATCTGACACCCTCTTCTGGAGTGTCTGAAGACAGCTACAGTGTACTTATATCTAATAAATATAAATAAATAAATAAATAAATAAATAAATAAATAAACATTTTTTTTAAAAGGATAAGAAAGAAAGAAAAATCAGGCAGGCCTACCATCCTTATCTCTGTCTGTCTGTCTCTCTGTCTGTCTGATCCCCTGGAACTGGAGATGGGCCACCATATAGGTGCTGGTAGTTGATCCCAGGTTCTCTGGAAGAGTAGACAATGCTGTTAATTGTTGAGCCCTTTCAGTGGCCCCACCCATCTTTAAATTTTTAGAAGTATATGTGAGTCTCTGTTTATGTACATCATATGCAGACCATAAGAGGGATTTAGATTCTCCAGTATCTGACACCCTCTTCTGGAGTGTCTGCAGACAGCTACAGTGTACTTATATCTAATAAATACATAAATAAATAAATAAATAAATAAATAAATAAATAAATGAATAAATAAACATTTTTTAAAAAGGATAAGAAAGAAAGAAAGACTAGGCAGGCCTACCATCCTTATCTCTGTCTGTCTGTCTGTCTGTCTGTCTGATCCTCTGATACTGGATATGGGCCACCATATAGTTGCTGGGAATTGATCCCAGGTTCTCTGGAAGAGGAGACAATGCTGTTAATTGTTGAGACATTTCAGTGGTCCCACCCATTTTTAAATATTTAGAAGTGTATGTGAGGCTGTGTTTATGTACATCATATGCAGACCATAAAAGGGATTTAGATTCTCCAGAATCTGACACCCTCTTCTGGAGTTTCTGAAGACAGCTACAGTGTACTGATGTCTAATAAATAAATAGATAAATAAATAAATACATAAATAAACATTTTTTAAAAGGATAAGAAAGAAAGAAAGACCAGGCAGGCCTACCATCCATATCTCTGTCTGTCTGTCTGTCTGTCTGTCTATCTGATCCCCGGGAACTGGAGATGGGCCACCATATAGTTGCTGGTAGTTGATCCAAGGTTCTCTTGAAGAGGAGACAATGCTGTTAATTGTTGAGCCCTTTCAGTGGCCCCACACTTCTTTAAATTTTTAGAAGTATACTTTAGGCTGTGTTTATGTACATCTTATGCACATTATAAGATGATTTAGATTCTCCAGAATCTGACACCCTCTACTGGAGTGTCAGAAGACAGCTACAGTGTATTTATATCTAATAAATACATAAATAAATAAATAAATAAATAAATAAATAAATAAATAAACATTATTTAAACAGGATAAGAAATAAAGAAAGACCTGGCAGGCCTGCCATCCATATCTCTGTCTGTCTGTCTGTCTGTCTATCTGATCCCCTGGAACTGGAGATGGGCCACCATATAGTTGCTGGTAGTTGATCCCAGGTTCTCTGGAAGAGGAGACAATGCTGTTAATGTTGAGCCCTTTCTTTCTTTCTTTCTTCTTTTTTTTTTTTTTTTTTGGTTTTTGGAGACAGGGTTTCTCTGTGTAGCCCTGGCTGTCCTGGAACTCACTTTGTAGACCAGGCTGGCTTCGAACTCAGAAATCTGCCTGCCTCTGCCTCCTGAGTGCTGGGATTAAAGGCGTGCTCCAACACGCCCAGCTTGTTGAGCCCTATCAGTGGCCCTACCCATGTTTAAATTTTTAGAAGTATATGTGAGGCTGTGTTTATGTACATCATATGCAGACCAGAAGAGGGATTTAGAGTCATCAGAATCTGACACCCTCTACTGGAGTGTCTGAAGACAGCTACAGTGTACTTATATCTAATAAATAAATAAATAAATAAATAAATAAATAAATAAATAAATAAACATTATTTAAACAGGATAAGAAAGAAAGAAAGACCAGGCAGGCCTTCCATCCATATCTCTGTCTGTCTGTCTGTCTGTCTATCTGATCCCCGGGAACTGGAGATGGGCCACCATATAGTTGCTGGTAGTTGATCCCAGGTTCTCTGGAAGAGGAGACAATGCTGTTAATTGTTGAGCCCTTTCAGTCGCCCCACCCATCCTTAAATTTTTAGAAGTGTATGTGAGGCTGTGTTTATGTACATCATATGCAGACCTTAAGAGGGATTTAGATTGTCCAGAATCTGACACCCTCTTCTGGAGTGTCTGAAGACAGCTACAGTGTATTTATATCTAATAAATAAATAAATAAATAAACATTTTTTAAAATGAATAAGAAATAAAGAAAGACAAGGCAGGAGTGCCATCCTTATCTCTGTCTATCTGATCACCTGGAACTGGAGATGGTACATCATATACTTGCTGGTAGTTGATACCAGGTTCTCTGGAAGAGGAGACAATGCTGTTATTTCTTGAGCCCATTAAGTGGCCCCACCCATCTTTAAATTTTTAGAGGTGTATGTGAGTCTCTGTTTATGTACATCATATGCAGACCATAAGAGGGATTTAGATTCTCCAGAATCTGACACCCTCTTCTGGAGTGTCTGAAGACAGCTACAGTGTACTTATATCTAATAAATATAAATAAATAAATAAATAAATAAATAAATAAATAAATAAATAAATAAACATTTTTTTAAAAAGGATAAGAAAGAAAGAAAAATCAGGCAGGCCTACCATCCTTATCTCTGTCTGTCTGTCTCTCTGTCTGTCTGATCCCCTGGAACTGGAGATGGGCCACCATATAGGTGCTGGTAGTTGATCCCAGGTTCTCTGGAAGAGTAGACAATGCTGTTAATTGTTGAGCCCTTTGAGTGGCCCCACCCATCTTTAAATTTTTAGAAGTATATGTGAGTCTCTGTTTATGTACATCATATGCAGACCATAAGAGGGATTTAGATTCTCCAGTATCTGACACCCTCTTCTGGAGTGTCTGCAGACAGCTACAGTGTACTTATATCTAATAAATACATAAATAAATAAATAAATAAATAAATAAATAAATAAATAAATGAATAAATAAACATTTTTTAAAAAGGATAAGAAAGAAAGAAAGACTAGGCAGGCCTACCATCCTTATCTCTGTCTGTCTGTCTGTCTGTCTGTCTGATCCTCTGATACTGGATATGGGCCACCATATAGTTGCTGGTAGTTGATCCCAGGTTCTCTGGAAGAGGAGACAATGCTGTTAATTGTTGAGACATTTCAGTGGTCCCACCCATTTTTAAATATTTAGAAGTGTATGTGAGGCTGTGTTTATGTACATCATATGCAGACCATAAAAGGGATTTAGATTCTCCAGAATCTGACACCCTCTTCTGGAGTTTCTGAAGACAGCTACAGTGTACTGATGTCTAATAAATAAATAGATAAATAAATAAATACATAAATAAACATTTTTTAAAAGGATAAGAAAGAAAGAAAGACCAGGCAGGCCTACCATCCATATCTCTGTCTGTCTGTCTGTCTGTCTATCTGATCCCCGGGAACTGGAGATGGGCCACCATATAGTTGCTGGTAGTTGATCCAAGGTTCTCTGGAAGAGGAGACAATGCTGTTAATTGTTGAGCCCTTTCAGTGGCCCCACACTTCTTTAAATTTTTAGAAGTATACTTTAGGCTGTGTTTATGTACATCTTATGCACATTATAAGATGATTTAGATTCTCCAGAATCTGACACCCTCTACTGGAGTGTCAGAAGACAGCTACAGTGTATTTATATCTAATAAATACATAAATAAATAAATAAATAAATAAATAAATAAATAAATAAATAAATAAACATTATTTAAACAGGATAAGAAATAAAGAAAAACCTGGCAGGCCTGCCATCCATATCTCTGTCTGTCTGTCTGTCTGTCTATCTGATCCCCTGGAACTGGAGATGGGCCACCATATAGTTGCTGGTAGTTGATCCCAGGTTCTCTGGAAGAGGAGACAATGCTGTTAATGTTGAGCCCTTTCTTTCTTTCTTTCTTCTTTTTTTTTTTTTTTTTTTTGGTTTTTGGAGACAGGGTTTCTCTGTGTAGCCCTGGCTGTCCTGGAACTCACTTTGTAGACCAGGCTGGCTTCGAACTCAGAAATCTGCCTGCCTCTGCCTCCTGAGTGCTGGGATTAAAGGCGTGCTCCAACACGCCCAGCTTGTTGAGCCCTATCAGTGGCCCTACCCATGTTTAAATTTTTAGAAGTATATGTGAGGCTGTGTTTATGTACATCATATGCAGACCAGAAGAGGGATTTAGAGTCATCAGAATCTGACACCCTCTACTGGAGTGTCTGAAGACAGCTACAGTGTACTTATATCTAATAAATAAATAAATAAATAAATAAATAAATAAATAAATAAATAAACATTATTTAAACAGGATAAGAAAGAAAGAAAGACCAGGCAGGCCTTCCATCCATATCTCTGTCTGTCTGTCTGTCTGTCTATCTGATCCCCGGGAACTGGAGATGGGCCACCATATAGTTGCTGGTAGTTGATCCCAGGTTCTCTGGAAGAGGAGACAATGCTGTTAATTGTTGAGCCCTTTCAGTCGCCCCACCCATCCTTAAATTTTTAGAAGTGTATGTGAGGCTGTGTTTATGTACATCATATGCAGACCTTAAGAGGGATTTAGATTGTCCAGAATCTGACACCCTCTTCTGGAGTGTCTGAAGACAGCTACAGTGTATTTATATCTAATAAATAAATAAATAAATAAACATTTTTTAAAATGAATAAGAAATAAAGAAAGACAAGGCAGGAGTGCCATCCTTATCTCTGTCTATCTGATCACCTGGAACTGGAGATGGTACATCATATACTTGCTGGTAGTTGATACCAGGTTCTCTGGAAGAGGAGACAATGCTGTTATTTCTTGAGCCCATTAAGTGGCCCCACCCATCTTTAAATTTTTAGAGGTGTATGTGAGTCTCTGTTTATGTACATCATATGCAGACCATAAGAGGGATTTAGATTCTCCAGAATCTGACACCCTCTTCTGGAGTGTCTGAAGACAGCTACAGTGTACTTATATCTAATAAATATAAATAAATAAATAAATAAATAAATAAATAAATAAATAAATAAATAAACATTTTTTTAAAAAGGATAAGAAAGAAAGAAAAATCAGGCAGGCCTACCATCCTTATCTCTGTCTGTCTGTCTCTCTGTCTGTCTGATCCCCTGGAACTGGAGATGGGCCACCATATAGGTGCTGGTAGTTGATCCCAGGTTCTCTGGAAGAGTAGACAATGCTGTTAATTGTTGAGCCCTTTGAGTGGCCCCACCCATCTTTAAATTTTTAGAAGTATATGTGAGTCTCTGTTTATGTACATCATATGCAGACCATAAGAGGGATTTAGATTCTCCAGTATCTGACACCCTCTTCTGGAGTGTCTGCAGACAGCTACAGTGTACTTATATCTAATAAATACATAAATAAATAAATAAATAAATAAATAAATAAATAAATAAATGAATAAATAAACATTTTTTAAAAAGGATAAGAAAGAAAGAAAGACTAGGCAGGCCTACCATCCTTATCTCTGTCTGTCTGTCTGTCTGTCTGTCTGATCCTCTGATACTGGATATGGGCCACCATATAGTTGCTGGTAGTTGATCCCAGGTTCTCTGGAAGAGGAGACAATGCTGTTAATTGTTGAGACATTTCAGTGGTCCCACCCATTTTTAAATATTTAGAAGTGTATGTGAGGCTGTGTTTATGTACATCATATGCAGACCATAAAAGGGATTTAGATTCTCCAGAATCTGACACCCTCTTCTGGAGTTTCTGAAGACAGCTACAGTGTACTGATGTCTAATAAATAAATAGATAAATAAATAAATACATAAATAAACATTTTTTAAAAGGATAAGAAAGAAAGAAAGACCAGGCAGGCCTACCATCCATATCTCTGTCTGTCTGTCTGTCTGTCTATCTGATCCCCGGGAACTGGAGATGGGCCACCATATAGTTGCTGGTAGTTGATCCAAGGTTCTCTGGAAGAGGAGACAATGCTGTTAATTGTTGAGCCCTTTCAGTGGCCCCACACTTCTTTAAATTTTTAGAAGTATACTTTAGGCTGTGTTTATGTACATCTTATGCACATTATAAGATGATTTAGATTCTCCAGAATCTGACACCCTCTACTGGAGTGTCAGAAGACAGCTACAGTGTATTTATATCTAATAAATACATAAATAAATAAATAAATAAATAAATAAATAAATAAATAAATAAATAAACATTATTTAAACAGGATAAGAAATAAAGAAAAACCTGGCAGGCCTGCCATCCATATCTCTGTCTGTCTGTCTGTCTGTCTATCTGATCCCCTGGAACTGGAGATGGGCCACCATATAGTTGCTGGTAGTTGATCCCAGGTTCTCTGGAAGAGGAGACAATGCTGTTAATGTTGAGCCCTTTCTTTCTTTCTTTCTTCTTTTTTTTTTTTTTTTTTTTGGTTTTTGGAGACAGGGTTTCTCTGTGTAGCCCTGGCTGTCCTGGAACTCACTTTGTAGACCAGGCTGGCTTCGAACTCAGAAATCTGCCTGCCTCTGCCTCCCGAGTGCTGGGATTAAAGGCGTGCTCCAACACGCCCAGCTTGTTGAGCCCTATCAGTGGCCCTACCCATGTTTAAATTTTTAGAAGTATATGTGAGGCTGTGTTTATGTACATCATATGCAGACCAGAAGAGGGATTTAGAGTCATCAGAATCTGACACCCTCTACTGGAGTGTCTGAAGACAGCTACAGTGTACTTATATCTAATAAATAAATAAATAAATAAATAAATAAATAAATAAATAAACATTATTTAAACAGTATAAGAAAGAAAGAAAGACCAGGCAGTCCTTCCATCCATATCTCTGTCTGTCTGTCTGTCTGTCTATCTGATCCCCGGGAACTGGAGATGGGCCACCATATAGTTGCTGGTAGTTGATCCCAGGTTCTCTGGAAGAGGAGACAATGCTGTTAATTGTTGAGCCCTTTCAGTCGCCCCACCCATCCTTAAATTTTTAGAAGTGTATGTGAGGCTGTGTTTATGTACATCATATGCAGACCTTAAGAGGGATTTAGATTGTCCAGAATCTGACACCCTCTTCTGGAGTGTCTGAAGACAGCTACAGTGTATTTATATCTAATAAATAAATAAATAAATAAATAAATAAATAAATAAATATATAAATAAACATTTTTTAAAATGGATAAGAAATAAAGAAAGACCAGGCAGGAGAGCCATCCTTATCTCTGTCTGTCTATCTGTCTGTCTGATCCCCTGGAACTGGAGATGGTCCATCATATACTTGCTGGTAGTTGACACCAGGTTCTCTGGAAGAGGAGACAATGCTGTTATTTGTTGAGCCCTTTAAGTGGCCCCACCCATCTTTAAATTTTTAGAAGTGTATGTGAGTCTCTCTTTATGTACATCATATGCATACCATAAGAGGGATTTAGATTGTCCAGAATCTGACACCCTCTTCTGGAGTGTCTGAAGACAGCTACAGTGTATTTATATCTAATAAATAAATAAATAAATAAATAAATAAATAAATAAACATTTTTAAAAAAGGAATAGAAAGAAAGACCAGGCAGGCCTGCCATCCATATCTCTGTCTGTCTGTCTGTCTGTCTATCTGATCCCCATAACTGGAGATGGGCCACCATATAGTTGCTGGTAGTTGATCCCAGGTTCTCTAGAAGAGGAGACAATGCTGTTAATGTTGAGCCCTTTCAGTGGCCCTACCCATCTTTAAATTTTTAGAAGTGTATATGAGGCCGTGTTTATGTACATCATATGCAGACCAGAAGAGGGATTTAGATTCATCAGAATCTGACACCCTCTTCTGGAGTGTCTGAAGACAGCTACAGTGAACTTATATCTAATAAATAAATAAATAAATGAATAAATAAATAAATAAATAAATAAACATTATTTAAACAGGATAAGAAAGAAAGAAAGACCAGGCAGGCCTTCCATCCATATCACTGTCTGTCTGTCTGTCTGTCTGTCTATCTGATCCCCGGGAACTGGAGATGGGCCACCATATTGTTGCTGGTAGTTGATCCCAGGTTCTCTGGCAGAGGAGACAATGCTGTTAATTGTTGAGCCCTTTCAGTCGCCCCACCCATCCTTAAATTTTTAGAAGTGTATGTGAGGCTGTGTTTATATACATCATATGCAGACCTTAAGAGGGATTTAGATTGTCCAGAATCTGACACCCTCTTCTGGAGTGTCTGAAGACAGCTACAGTGTATTTATATCTAATAAATAAATAAATAAATAAATAAACATTTTTTAAAATGAATAAGAAATAAAGAAAGACAAGGCAGGAGTGCCATCCTTATCTCTGTCTATCTGATCACCTGGAACTGGAGATGGTACATCATATACTTGCTGGTAGTTGATACCAGGTTCTCTGGAAGAGGAGACAATGCTGTTATTTCTTGAGCCCATTAAGTGGCCCCACCCATCTTTAAATTTTTAGAGGTGTATGTGAGTCTCTGTTTATGTACATCATATGCAGACCATAAGAGGGATTTAGATTCTCCAGAATCTGACACCCTCTTCTGGAGTGTCTGAAGACAGCTACAGTGTACTTATATCTAATAAATATAAATAAATAAATAAATAAATAAATAAATAAATAAATAAATAAATAAACATTTTTTTAAAAAGGATAAGAAAGAAAGAAAAATCAGGCAGGCCTACCATCCTTATCTCTGTCTGTCTGTCTCTCTGTCTGTCTGATCCCCTGGAACTGGAGATGGGCCACCATATAGGTGCTGGTAGTTGATCCCAGGTTCTCTGGAAGAGTAGACAATGCTGTTAATTGTTGAGCCCTTTCAGTGGCCCCACCCATCTTTAAATTTTTAGAAGTATATGTGAGTCTCTGTTTATGTACATCATATGCAGACCATAAGAGGGATTTAGATTCTCCAGTATCTGACACCCTCTTCTGGAGTGTCTGCAGACAGCTACAGTGTACTTATATCTAATAAATACATAAATAAATAAATAAATAAATAAATAAATAAATAAATGAATAAATAAACATTTTTTAAAAAGGATAAGAAAGAAAGAAAGACTAGGCAGGCCTACCATCCTTATCTCTGTCTGTCTGTCTGTCTGTCTGTCTGATCCTCTGATACTGGATATGGGCCACCATATAGTTGCTGGTAGTTGATCCCAGGTTCTCTGGAAGAGGAGACAATGCTGTTAATTGTTGAGACATTTCAGTGGTCCCACCCATTTTTAAATATTTAGAAGTGTATGTGAGGCTGTGTTTATGTACATCATATGCAGACCATAAAAGGGATTTAGATTCTCCAGAATCTGACACCCTCTTCTGGAGTTTCTGAAGACAGCTACAGTGTACTGATGTCTAATAAATAAATAGATAAATAAATTAATACATAAATAAACATTTTTTAAAAGGATAAGAAAGAAAGAAAGACCAGGCAGGCCTACCATCCATATCTCTGTCTGTCTGTCTGTCTGTCTGTCTATCTGATCCCCGGGAACTGGAGATGGGCCACCATATAGTTGCTGGTAGTTGATCCAAGGTTCTCTGGAAGAGGAGACAATGCTGTTAATTGTTGAGCCCTTTCAGTGGCCCCACACTTCTTTAAATTTTTAGAAGTATACTTTAGGCTGTGTTTATGTACATCTTATGCACATTATAAGATGATTTAGATTCTCCAGAATCTGACACCCTCTACTGGAGTGTCAGAAGACAGCTACAGTGTATTTATATCTAATAAATACATAAATAAATAAATAAATAAATAAATAAATAAATAAATAAATAAATAAACATTATTTAAACAGGATAAGAAATAAAGAAAGACCTGGCAGGCCTGCCATCCATATCTCTGTCTGTCTGTCTGTCTGTCTATCTGATCCCCTGGAACTGGAGATGGGCCACCATATAGTTGCTGGTAGTTGATCCCAGGTTCTCTGGAAGAGGAGACAATGCTGTTAATGTTGAGCCCTTTCTTTCTTTCTTTCTTCTTTTTTTTTTTTTTTTTTTTTTGGTTTTTGGAGACAGGGTTTCTCTGTGTAGCCCTGGCTGTCCTGGAACTCACTTTGTAGACCAGGCTGGCTTCGAACTCAGAAATCTGCCTGCCTCTGCCTCCCGAGTGCTGGGATTAAAGGCGTGCTCCAACACGCCCAGCTTGTTGAGCCCTATCAGTGGCCCTACCCATGTTTAAATTTTTAGAAGTATATGTGAGGCTGTGTTTATGTACATCATATGCAGACCAGAAGAGGGATTTAGAGTCATCAGAATCTGACACCCTCTACTGGAGTGTCTGAAGACAGCTACAGTGTACTTATATCTAATAAATAAATAAATAAATAAATAAATAAATAAATAAATAAATAAACATTATTTAAACAGGATAAGAAAGAAAGAAAGACCAGGCAGGCCTTCCATCCATATCTCTGTCTGTCTGTCTGTCTGTCTATCTGATCCCCGGGAACTGGAGATGGGCCACCATATAGTTGCTGGTAGTTGATCCCAGGTTCTCTGGAAGAGGAGACAATGCTGTTAATTGTTGAGCCCTTTCAGTCGCCCCACCCATCCTTAAATTTTTAGAAGTGTATGTGAGGCTGTGTTTATGTACATCATATGCAGACCTTAAGAGGGATTTAGATTGTCCAGAATCTGACACCCTCTTCTGGAGTGTCTGAAGACAGCTACAGTGTATTTATATCTAATAAATAAATAAATAAATAAACATTTTTTAAAATGAATAAGAAATAAAGAAAGACAAGGCAGGAGTGCCATCCTTATCTCTGTCTATCTGATCACCTGGAACTGGAGATGGTACATCATATACTTGCTGGTAGTTGATACCAGGTTCTCTGGAAGAGGAGACAATGCTGTTATTTCTTGAGCCCATTAAGTGGCCCCACCCATCTTTAAATTTTTAGAGGTGTATGTGAGTCTCTGTTTATGTACATCATATGCAGACCATAAGAGGGATTTAGATTCTCCAGAATCTGACACCCTCTTCTGGAGTGTCTGAAGACAGCTACAGTGTACTTATATCTAATAAATATAAATAAATAAATAAATAAATAAATAAATAAATAAATAAATAAACAAACATTTTTTTAAAAAGGATAAGAAAGAAAGAAAAATCAGGCAGGCCTACCATCCTTATCTCTGTCTGTCTGTCTCTCTGTCTGTCTGATCCCCTGGAACTGGAGATGGGCCACCATATAGGTGCTGGTAGTTGATCCCAGGTTCTCTGGAAGAGTAGACAATGCTGTTAATTGTTGAGCCCTTTGAGTGGCCCCACCCATCTTTAAATTTTTAGAAGTATATGTGAGTCTCTGTTTATGTACATCATATGCAGACCATAAGAGGGATTTAGATTCTCCAGTATCTGACACCCTCTTCTGGAGTGTCTGCAGACAGCTACAGTGTACTTATATCTAATAAATACATAAATAAATAAATAAATAAATAAATAAATAAATAAATAAATAAATGAATAAATAAACATTTTTTAAAAAGGATAAGAAAGAAAGAAAGACTAGGCAGGCCTACCATCCTTATCTCTGTCTGTCTGTCTGTCTGTCTGTCTGATCCTCTGATACTGGATATGGGCCACCATATAGTTGCTGGTAGTTGATCCCAGGTTCTCTGGAAGAGGAGACAATGCTGTTAATTGTTGAGACATTTCAGTGGTCCCACCCATTTTTAAATATTTAGAAGTGTATGTGAGGCTGTGTTTATGTACATCATATGCAGACCATAAAAGGGATTTAGATTCTCCAGAATCTGACACCCTCTTCTGGAGTTTCTGAAGACAGCTACAGTGTACTGATGTCTAATAAATAAATAGATAAATAAATAAATACATAAATAAACATTTTTTAAAAGGATAAGAAAGAAAGAAAGACCAGGCAGGCCTACCATCCATATCTCTGTCTGTCTGTCTGTCTGTCTATCTGATCCCCGGGAACTGGAGATGGGCCACCATATAGTTGCTGGTAGTTGATCCAAGGTTCTCTGGAAGAGGAGACAATGCTGTTAATTGTTGAGCCCTTTCAGTGGCCCCACACTTCTTTAAATTTTTAGAAGTATACTTTAGGCTGTGTTTATGTACATCTTATGCACATTATAAGATGATTTAGATTCTCCAGAATCTGACACCCTCTACTGGAGTGTCAGAAGACAGCTACAGTGTATTTATATCTAATAAATACATAAATAAATAAATAAATAAATAAATAAATAAATAAATAAATAAATAAACATTATTTAAACAGGATAAGAAATAAAGAAAGACCTGGCAGGCCTGCCATCCATATCTCTGTCTGTCTGTCTGTCTGTCTATCTGATCCCCTGGAACTGGAGATGGGCCACCATATAGTTGCTGGTAGTTGATCCCAGGTTCTCTGGAAGAGGAGACAATGCTGTTAATGTTGAGCCCTTTCTTTCTTTCTTTCTTCTTTTTTTTTTTTTTTTTTTTTTTGGTTTTTGGAGACAGGGTTTCTCTGTGTAGCCCTGGCTGTCCTGGAACTCACTTTGTAGACCAGGCTGGCTTCGAACTCAGAAATCTGCCTGCCTCTGCCTCCCGAGTGCTGGGATTAAAGGCGTGCTCCAACACGCCCAGCTTGTTGAGCCCTATCAGTGGCCCTACCCATGTTTAAATTTTTAGAAGTATATGTGAGGCTGTGTTTATGTACATCATATGCAGACCAGAAGAGGGATTTAGAGTCATCAGAATCTGACACCCTCTACTGGAGTGTCTGAAGACAGCTACAGTGTACTTATATCTAATAAATAAATAAATAAATAAATAAATAAATAAATAAATAAACATTATTTAAACAGTATAAGAAAGAAAGAAAGACCAGGCAGTCCTTCCATCCATATCTCTGTCTGTCTGTCTGTCTGTCTATCTGATCCCCGGGAACTGGAGATGGGCCACCATATAGTTGCTGGTAGTTGATCCCAGGTTCTCTGGAAGAGGAGACAATGCTGTTAATTGTTGAGCCCTTTCAGTCGCCCCACCCATCCTTAAATTTTTAGAAGTGTATGTGAGGCTGTGTTTTTGTACATCATATGCAGACCTTAAGAGGGATTTAGATTGTCCAGAATCTGACACCCTATTCTGGAGTGTCTGAAGACAGCTACAGTGTATTTATATCTAATAAATAAATAAATAAATAAATAAATAAATAAATAAATAAATATATAAATAAACATTTTTTAAAATGGATAAGAAATAAAGAAAGACCAGGCAGGAGAGCCATCCTTATCTCTGTCTGTCTATCTGTCTGTCTGATCCCCTGGAACTGGAGATGGTCCATCATATACTTGCTGGTAGTTGACACCAGGTTCTCTGGAAGAGGAGACAATGCTGTTATTTGTTGAGCCCTTTAAGTGGCCCCACCCATCTTTAAATTTTTAGAAGTGTATGTGAGTCTCTCTTTATGTACATCATATGCATACCATAAGAGGGATATAGATTCTCCAGAATCTGACACCCTCTTCTGGAGTGTCTGAAGACAGCTACAGTGTATTTATATCTAATAAATAAATAAATAAATAAATAAATAAATAAATAAATAAATAAATAAATAAATAAACATTTTTATAAAAGGAATAGAAAGAAAGACCAGGCAGGCCTGCCATCCATATCTCTGTCTGTCTGTCTGTCTGTCTATCTGATCCCCATAACTGGAGATGGGCCACCATATAGTTGCTGGTAGTTGATCCCAGGTTCTCTGGAAGAGGAGACAATGCTGTTAATTGTTGAGCCCTTTCAGTGGCCCTACCCATCTTTAAATTTTTAGAAGTGTATATGAGGCCGTGTTTATGTACATCATATGCAGACCAGAAGAGGGATTTAGATTCATCAGAATCTGACACCCTCTTCTGGAGTGTCTGAAGACAGCTACAGTGTACTTATATCTAATAAATAAATAAATGAATAAATAAATAAATAAATAAATAAATAAACATTATTTAAACAGGATAAGAAAGAAAGTAAGACCAGGCAGGCCTTCCATCCATATCTCTGTGTGTCTGTCTGTCTGTCTGTCTATCTGATCCCCGGGAACTGGAGATGGGCCACCATATTGTTGCTGGTAGTTGATCCCAGGTTCTCTGGAAGAGGAGACAATGCTGTTAATTGTTGAGCCCTTTCAGTCGCCCCACCCATCCTTAAATTTTTAGAAGTGTATGTGAGGCTGTGTTTATGTACATCATATGCAGACCATAAGAGGGATTTAGATTGTCCAGAATCTGACACCCTCTTCTGGAGTGTCTGAAGACAGCTACAGTGTATTTATATCTAATAAATAAATAAATAAATAAATAAATAAATAAATAAACATTTTTTAAAATGGATAAGAAATAAAGAAAGACAAGGCAGGAGTGCCATCCTTATCTCTGTCTGTCTGATCCCCTGGAACTGGAGATGGTCCATCATATACTTGCTGGTAGTTGATACCAGGTTCTCTGGAAGAGGAGACAATGCTGTTATTTGTTGAGCCCATTAAGTGGCCCCACCCATCTTTAAATTTTTAGAGGTGTATGTGAGTCTCTGTTTATGTACATCATATGCAGACCATAAGAGGGATTTAGATTCTCCAGAATCTGACACACTCTTCTGGAGTGTCTGAAGACAGCTACAGTGTACTTATATCTAATAAATATAAATAAATAAATAAATAAATAAATAAATAAATAAATAAATAAATAAACATTTTTAAAAAAGGATAAGAAAGAAAGAAAAATCAGGCAGGCCTGCCATCCTTATCTCTGTCTGTCTGCCTGTCTGTCTGTCTGATCCTCTGATACTGGATATGGGCCACCATATAGTTGCTGGTAGTTGATCCCAGGTTCTATGGAAGAGGAGACAATGCTATTAATTGTTGAGACCTTTCAGTGGTCCCACCCATCTTTAAATTTTTAGAAGTATATGTGAGGCTTTTTCAGGGTTTCTCAACATATTCCAGGTACTACAGTGTGATTTTCTCATTTTTTGACTTTTTCAGGGTTTCTCATCTTATTCCAAGTCCTACAGTGTGATTTTCTCATTTTAAGACTTTTTCAGGGTTTCTCACCATATTCCAGGTCCTACAGTGTGATTTTCTCATTTTTCCACTTTTTCAGGGTTTCTCACCATATTCCAGCTTCTACAGTGTATTTTTCTCATTTTTTGACTTTTTCACGGTTTCTCATCATATTCCATCTTCTACAGTGTGATTTCCTCATTTTTCGACTTTTTCAGGGTTTTTCATCATATTCCAAATCCTACAGTGTGATTTTCTCATTTTTCGACTTTTTCAGGGTTTCTCACCATATTCCAGCTGCTACAGTGTATTTTTCTCATTTTTTGACTTTTTCACGGTTTCTCATCATATTCCATCTTCTACAGTGTGATTTTCTCATTTTTCGACTTTTTCAGGGTTTTTCATCATATTCCAAGTCCTACAGTGTGATTTTATCATTTTTTTACTTTTTCAGGGTTTCTCACCATAATGGAAGTCAAACAAGTGTGAGTTTCTTATTTTTCGACTTTTTCAGGTTTTCTCACCATATTCCAGCTCCTACAGTGTATTTTTCTCATTTTTAGACTTTTTCACGTTTTCTCACAATATTCCGGGTCGTACTGCGTGATTTTCTCATTTTTCGACTTTTTCAGGTTTCTTACCATATTCCAAGTCCTACAGTGTGATTTTCTCATTTTTTGACTTTTTCAGAATTTCTCACCCTATTGCAGGTCCTACAAGTGTGAATTTCTTATTTTTTGACTTTTTCAGGGTTTCTCACCATATTCCAGCTCCTTCAGTGTATTTTTCTCATTTTTTGACTTTTTCAGGGTTTCTCACCATATTGCAGATATGACAAATTTGATTTTCTTATTTTTCGACTGCTTCAGGGTTTCTCACAATATTCCAGGTCCTACTGTGTGATTTTCTCATTTTTAGACTTTTTCAGTGTTTTCTCACCATATTCAAGGTACTACAGTGTTATTTTCTCATTTTTTGACTTTTTCAGGGTTTCTCATCATATTCCATGTCCTAGAGGGTGATTTTCTCTTTTTTCGACTTTTAAAGTGTTTCTCAACATATTCCAGGTCCTACAGTGTAATTTTCTCATTTTTTGACTTTTTCAGTGTTTCTCACCATATTGCAGGTCCTACAAGTGTGAATTTCTCATTTTTCGACTTTTTCAGAATTACTCACCATATTCCAGGTCCTACAGTGTAATTATCTCATTTTAAGATTTTTCAGTGTTTTTCACCATATTGCAGGTTCTACTGTGTGATTTTCTCATTTTTTGACTTTTTCAGGGTTTCTCATCATATTCCAAGTCCTACAGTGTGATTTTCTCATTTTTTGACTTTTTCAGGGTTTCTCATCTTATTCCAAGTCCTAGAGTGTGATTTTTCTAATTTTTCGACTTTTTCAGATTATATCACCATATTTCTTTTACTACAGTGTGATGTTTCTCATTTTTTGACTTTTTCAAGGTTTCTCACCATATTCCATATCCTACAGTGTGATTTTCTCATTTTAAAACTTTTTCAGTGTTTGTCACCATATTCCATGTACTACAGTGTAATTTTTTTATTTTAGACTTTTTCAGTGTTTCTCACCAAATTCCAGGACCTACTGCGTGATTTTCTCATTTTTTGACTTTTTCAGGGTTTCTCACCATATTCCAGGTCCTACACAGTGATTTTCTCATTTTTCGACTTTTTCAGGGTTTTCACCATATTGGAGGTCCTACAAGTGTGATTTTCTTATTTTTCGACTTTTTCAGGGTTTCTCATCATATTCCAGCTCCTACAGTGTATTATTCTCATTTTTTGACTTTTTCACGGTTTCTCATCATATTCCAAATCCTACAGTGTGATTTTCTCATTTTTGGAATTTTTCAGGGTTTCTCAACATATTCCAAGTCCTAGAGTGTGATTTTTCTAATTTTTCGACTTTTTCAGAGTTTCTCACCATATTCCAGTTTCTACAGTGTTATTTTTCTAATATTCGACTTTTTCAGTGTTGCTCACCATATTCCATCTTCTACAGTGTGATTTTCTCATTTTTCGACTTTTTCAGGGTTTGTCATCATATTCCAAGTCCTACAGTGTGATTTTCTCATTTTTCGGCTTTTTCAGGGTTTCTCACCATATTCCAGGTCCTACACTGTGATTTTCTCATTTTTCGACTTTTTCAGGGTTTTTCACCATATTGGAGGTCCTACAAGTGTGATTTTCTTATTTTTCGACTTTTTCAGGGTTTCTCATCATATTCCAAGTCCTAGAGTGTAATTTTTCTAATTTTTCGACTTTTTCAGAGTTTCTCACCATTTTCCAGGTTCTACATTGTGATTTTTCTCATTTTTTGAATTTTTCAGGGTTGCTCACCATATTCGATCTTCTACAGTTTGATTTACTCATTTTTCGACTTTTTCAGGGTTTCTCATCATATTCCAAGTCCTACAGTGTGATTTTATCATTTTTTGACATTTTCAGGTTTTCTCACCATATTCCAAGTCCTACAGTGTGATTTTCTCATTTTTCGACTTTTTCAGGGTTTCTCACTATATTGCAGGTTCTACAAGTGTGAATTTCTTATTTTTTGACTTTTTCAGGGTTTCTCACCATATTCCAGCTTCTACAGTGTATTTTTTCATTTTTTGTCTTTTTCACAGTTTCTAATCTTATTCCAAGTACTATATTGGGATTTTCTCATTTTTTGACTTTTTCAGGGTTTCTCTCCATATTGCAGGTACTACAAGTTTGATTTTCTTATTTTTCGATCTTTCAGGGTTTCTCACCATATTCCAGGTCCTACAGTGTGATTTTCTCATTTTAAGACTTTTTCAGGGTTTCTCAACATATTCCAGGTACTACAGTGTGATTTTCTCATTTTTTGACTTTTTCAGGGTTTCTCATCTTATTCCAAGTCCTACAGTGTGATTTTCTCATTTTTCGACTTTTTCAGGGTTTCTCACCATATTCCAGCTTCTACAGTGTATTTTTCTCATTTTTTGACTTTTTCACGGTTTCTCATCATATTCCATCTTCTACAGTGTGATTTTCTCATTTTTCGACTTTTTCAGGGTTTTTCATCATATTCCAAGTCCTACAGTGTGATTTTATCATTTTTTGACTTTTTCAGGGTTTCTCACCATAATGGAAGTCAAACAAGTGTGAGTTTCTTATTTTTCGACTTTTTCAGGTTTTCTCACCATATTCCAGCTCCTACAGTGTATTTTTCTCATTTTTAGACTTTTTCACGTTTTCTCACAATATTCTGGGTCCTACTGCGTGATTTTCTCATTTTTCGACTTTTTCATGGTTTCTTACCATATTCCAAGTCCTACAGTGTGATTTTCTCATTTTTTGACTTTTTCAGAATTTCTCACCCTATTGCAGGTCCTACAAGTGTGAATTTCTTATTTTTTGACTTTTTCAGGGTTTCTCACCATATTCCAGCTCCTTCAGTGTATTTTTCTCATTTTTTGACTTTTTCAGGGTTTCTCACCATATTGCAGATATGACAAATTTGATTTTCTTATTTTTTGACTGCTTCAGGGTTTCTCACCATATTCAAGGTCCTACTGTGTGATTTTCTCATTTTTAGACTTTTTCAGTGTTTTCTCACCATATTCAAGGTACTACAGTGTTATTTTCTCATTTTTTGACTTTTTCAGGGTTTCTCATCATATTCCATATCCTAGAGGGTGATTTTCTCTTTTTTCGACTTTTAAAGTGTTTCTCAACATATTCCTGGTCCTACAGTGTAATTTTCTCATTTTTTGACTTTTTCAGTGTTTCTCACCATATTGCATGTCCTACAAGTGTGAATTTCTCATTTTTCGACTTTTTCAGAGTTACTCACCATATTCCAGGTCCTACAGTGTGATTTTCTCATTTTAAGATTTTTCAGTGTTTCTCAACATATTGCAGGTCCTACTGTGTGATTTTCCCATTTTAAGACTTTTTCAGGGTTTCTCACCTTATTCCAGGTCCTAATGTGTGATTTTCTCATTTTTTTACTTTTTCAGTGTTTCTCATCATATTCCAAGTCCTACAGTGTGATTTTCTCATTTTTTGACTTTTTCAGGGTTTCTCATCATATTCCAAGTCCTAGACTGTGATTTTTCTAATTTTTCGACTTTTTCAGATTATATCACCATATTCCTTTTACTACAGTGTTGTTTCTCATTTTTTTACTTTTTCAAGGTTTCTCACCATATTCAATGTCCTACAGTGTGATTTTCTCATTTTAAGACATTTTCAGTGTTTGTCACCATATTCCAGATACTACAGTTTAATTTTCTTATTTTAGACTTTTTCAGTGTTTCTCACCAAATTCCAGGACCAACTGCGTGATTTTCTCATTTTTCGACTTTTTCAGGGTTTCTCATCATATTCCAGCTCCTACAGTGTATTATTCTCATTTTTTGACTTTTTCACGGTTTCTCATCATATTCCAAAATCCTACAGTGTGATTTTCTCATTTTTGGAATTTTTCAGTGTTTCTCAACATATTGCAGGTACTACAAGTTTGATTTTCTTATTTTTAGACTGTTTCAGTGTTTCTTACCATATTGCAGGTCCTACTGTGTGATTTTCTCATTTTGAGACTTTTTCAGTGTTTATCACCATATTCCAGCTACTACAGTGTGATTTTCTCATTTTTCGACTTTTTCAGGTTTTCTCATCATATTCCAAGTCCTAGAGAGCGATTTTTCTAATTTTTCGCCTTTTTCAGAGTTTCTCACCATATTCCAGGTTCCACAGTGTGATTTTTTTCATTTTTTGACTTTTTCAGGATTGCTCACCATATTCCATCTTCTACAGTGTGATTTTCTCATTTTTAAACTTTTTCAGGGTTTCTCATCTTATTCCAAGTCCTACAGTGTGATTTTCTCATTTTTTGACTTTTTCAGGGTGTCTCATCTTTTTCCAGTCCTACAGTGTGATTTTCTCATTTTTCGACTTTTTCAGGGTTTCTCACCATATTGCAGGTCCTACAAGTGTGAATTTCTAATTTTTTGACTTTTTCAGGGTTTCTCACCATATTCCAGCTCCTTCCGTGTATTTTTCTCATTTTTTGACTTTTTCAGGGTTTCTCACCATATTGCAGATATGACAAATTTGATTTTCTTATTTTTCGACTGCTTCAGGGTTTCTCACCATATTCCAGGTCCTACTGTTTGATTTTCTCATTTTTAGACTTTTTCAGTGTTTTCTCACCATATTCAAGGTACTACAGTGTTATTTTCTCATGTTTAGACTTTTTCAGTTTTTCTCATCATATTCCATGTCCTAGAAGGTGATTTTCTCTATTTTCGACTTTTAAAGTGTTTCTCAACATATTCCAGGTCCTACAGTGTAATTTTCTCATTTTTTTGACTTTTTCAGTGTTTCTCACCATATTGCAGGTCCTACAAGTGTGAATTTCTCATTTTTCGACTTTTTCAGAGTTACTCACCATATTCCAGGTCCTACAGTGTGATTTTCTCATTTTAAGATTTTTCAGTGTTTCTCACCATATTGCAGGTCCTACTGTGTGATTTTCTCATTTTAAGACTTTTTCAGGGTTTCTCACCATATTCCAAGTCCTACAGTGTGATTTTCTCATTTTTGACTTTTTCAGGGTTTCTCATCATATTCCAAGTCCTACAGTGTGAATTTCTCATTTTTTGAATTTTTCAGGTTTTCTCATCATATTCCATGTCCTAGAGGGTGATTTTCTCTATTTTCGACTTTTAAAGTGTTTCTCAACATATTCCAGGTCCTACAGTGTAATTTTCTCATTTTTTGACTTTTTCAATGTTTCTCAACATATTGCAGGTCCTACAAGTGTGAATTTCTCATTTTTCGACTTTTTCAGAGTTACTCACCATATTTCAGGTCCTACAGTGTGATTTTCTCATTTTAAGATTTTTCAGTGTTTCTCACCATATTCCAGGTTCCACAGTGTGATTTTTCTCATTTTTTGACTTTTTCAGGATTGCTCACCATATTCCATCTTCTACAGTGTGATTTCCTCATTTTTCAACTTTTTCAGGGTTTCTCATCTTATTCCAAATCCTACAGTGTGATTTTCTCATTTTTTGAGTTTTTCAGGGTGTCTCACCATATTCCAAGTCCTACAGTGTGATTTTCTCATTTTTCGACTTTTTCAGGGTTTCTCACCATATTGCAGGTCCTACAAGTGTGAATTTCTTATTTTTTGACTTTTTTAGGGTTTCTCACCATATTCCAACTCCTTCAGTGTATTTTTCTCATTTTTTGACTTTTTCAGGGTTTCTCACCATATTGCAGATATGACAAATTTGATTTTCTTATTTTTCGACTGCTTCAGGGTTTCCCACCATATTCCAGGTCCTACTGTGTGATTTTCTCATTTTTAGACTTTTTCAGTGTTTTCTCACCATATTCAAGGTACTACAGTGTTATATTCTCATTTTTTGACTTTTTCAGGTTTTCTCATCATATTCCATTCCTAGAGGGTGATTTTCTCTTTTTTCGACTTTTAAAGTGTTTCTCAACATATTCCAGGTCCTACAGTGTAATTTTCTAATTTTTTGACTTTTTCAGTTTTTCTCACCATATTGCAGGTCCTACAAGTGTGAATTTCTCATATTTCGACTTTTACAGAATTACTCACCATATTCCAGGTCCTACAGTGTAATTTTCTCATTTTAAGATTATTCAGTGTTTCTCACCATATTGCAGGTCCTACTGTGTGATTTTCTCATTTTTTGACTTTTTCAGGGTTTCTCATCATATTCCAAGTCCTACAGTGTGATTTTCTCATTTTTTTACTTTTTCAGGGTTTCTCATCTTATTCCAAGTCCTAGAGTGTGATTTTTCTAATTTTTCGACTTTTTCAGATTATATCACCATATTTCTTTTACTACAGTGTGATGTTTCTCATTTTTGACTTTTTCAAGGTTTCTCACCATATTCCATGTCCTACAGTGTGATTTTCTCATTTTAAGACTTTTTCAGGGTTTGTCACCATATTCCAGGTACTACAGTGTAATTTTTTTATTTTAGACTTTTTCAGTGTTTCTCACCAAATTCCAGGACCTACTGCGTGATTTTCTCATTTTTTTACTTTTTCAGGGTTTCTCACCATATTCCAGGTCCTACACTGTGATTTTCTCATTTTTCGACTTTTTCAGGGTTTTTCACCATATTGGAGGTCCTACAAGTGTGATTTTCTTATTTTTCGACTTTTTCAGGGTTTCTCATCATATTCCAGCTCCTACAGTGTATTATTCTCATTTTTTGACTTTTTCACGGTTTCTCATCATATTCCAAATCCTACAGTGTGATTTTCTCATTTTTGGAATTTTTCAGGGTTTCTCAACATATTCCAAGTCCTAGAGTGTGATTTTTCTAATTTTTCGACTTTTTCAGAGTTTCTCACCATATTCCAGTTTCTACAGTGTTATTTTTCTAATTTTCGACTTTTTCAGTGTTGCTCACCATATTCCATCTTCTACAGTGTGATTTTCTCATTTTTCGACTTTTTCAGGGTTTCTCATCATATTCCAAGTCCTACAGTGTGATTTTCTCATTTTTTGACTTTTTCAGGATTTCTCATCATATTCCAAGTCCTACAGTGTGATTTTCTCATTTTTTGACTTTTCAGGTTTTCTCATAATATTCCAAGTCCTACAGTGTTATTTTCTCATTTTTTGACTTTTTCAGTGTTTCTCACCATATTCCAGGTCCTACAGTGTGATTTTCTTATTTTTCGACTTTTTCAGGGTTTCTCACCATATTCCACCTTCTACAGTGTATTTTTCTCATTTTTTGACTTTTTCACGGTTTCTCATCATATTCTAAATCCTACAGTGTGATTTTCTCATTTTTGGAATTTTTCATGGTTTCTCACCATATTGCAGGTACTACAAGTTTGATTTTCTTATTTTTTGACCGTTTAAGTGTTTCTCACCATATTGCAGGTCCTACTGTGTGATTTTCTCATTTTGAGACTTTTTCAGTGTTTCTCACCATATTCCAGCTACTACAGTGTGATTTTCTCATTTTTCGACTTTTTCAGGGTTTCTCATCATATTCCAAGTCCTACAGTGTGATTTTCTCATTTTTTGACTTTTTCAGGGTTTCTCATCATATTCCAAGTCCTACAGTGTGATTTTTCTAATTTTTGACTTTTTCAGGGTTGCTCACCATATTCCAGGTCCTACAGTGTGATTTTCTCTTTTTTTAACTTTTCAGGGTTTCTTACCGTAATCCAGGTTCTACATTGTCATTTTTTCATTTTTTGAATATTTCAGGTTTTCTCAACATATTCCAGGTCCTACACTGTCATTTTCTAATTTGCGACTTTTTCAGAGTTTCTCACCATATTCCATGTACTACAGTGTGATTTTCTCATTTTTTGACTTTTTCAGTGTTTCTCACCATATTCCAGGTCCTACAGTGTGATTTTCTCATTTTTCGACTTTTTCAGGGTTTCTCTCCATAAAGGAGATCAAACAAGTATGAGTTTCTTATTTTTCGACTTTTTCAGGTTTTCTCACCATATTCCAGTTCCTACAGTGTATTTTTCTCATTTTTAGACTTTTTCACGTTTTCTCACAATATTCCTGGTCCTACTGCGTGATATTCTCATTTTTCGACTTTTTCAGGGTTTCTC
>NW_028227313.1:816710-859346 GCF_978045245.1 Mus caroli | reverse complement strand
AACTCTGAAAAAAGGCGAAAAAATTAGAAAAATCGCTCTATAGGACTTGGAATATGATGAGAAAACCTGAAAAAGTCGAAAAATGAGAAAATCACACTGTAGTAGCTGGAATATGGTGATAAACACTGAAAAAGTCTCAAAATGAGAAAATCACACAGTAGGACCTGCAATATGGTAAGAAACACTGAAACAGTCTAAAAATAAGAAAATCAAACTTGTAGTACCTGCAATATGTTGAGAAACACTGAAAAATTCCAAAAATGAGAAAATCACACTGTAGGATTTTGGAATATGATGAGAAACCGTGAAAAAGTCAAAAAATGAGAATAATACACTGTAGGAGCTGGAATATGATGAGAAACCCTGAAAAAGTCGAAAAATGAGAAAATCACGCAGTTGGTCCTGGAATTTGGTGAGAAACACTGAAAAAGTCTAAAATAAGAAAATTAAACTGTAGTATCTGGAATATGGTGACAAACACTGAAAATGTCTTAAAATGAGAAAATCACACTGTAGGACATTGAATATGGTGAGAAACCTTGAAAAAGTAAAAAAATGAGAAACAACACTGTAGTAAAAGGAATATGGTGATATAATCTGAAAAAGTCGAAAAATTAGAAAAATCACAGTCTAGGACTTGGAATATGATGAGAAACCCTGAAAAAGTCAAAAAATGAGAAAATCACACTGTAGGACTTGGAATATGATGAGAAACACTGAAAAAGTAAAAAAATGAGAAAATCACACATTAGGACCTGGAATAAGGTGAGAAACCCTGAAAAAGTCTTAAAATGGGAAAATCACACAGTAGGACCTGCAATATGTTGAGAAACACTGAAAAATCTTAAAATGAGAAAATCACACTGTAGGACCTGGAATATGGTGAGTAACTCTGAAAAAGTCGAAAAATGAGAAATTCACACTTGTAGGACATGCAATATGGTGAGAAACACTGAAAAAGTCAAAAAATGAGAAAATTACACTGTAGGACCAGGAATATGTTGAGAAACACTTTAAAAGTCGAAAAAAGAGAAAATCACCCTCTAGGACATGGAATATGATGAGAAACCCTGAAAAAGTCAAAAAATGAGAAAATAACACTGTAGTACCTTGAATATGGTGAGAAAACACTGAAAAAGTCTAAAAATGAGAAAATCACACAGTAGGACCTTGAATATGGTGAGAAACCCTGAAGCAGTCAAAAAATAAGAAAATCAAATTTGTCATATCTGCAATATGGTGAGAAACCCTGAAAAAGTCAAAAAATGAGAAAAATACACTGAAGGAGCTGGAATATGGTGAGAAACCCTGAAAAAGTCAAAAAATAAGAAATTCACACTTGTAGGACCTGCAATAGGGTGAGAAATTCTGAAAAAGTCAAAAAATGAGAAAATCACACTGTAGGACTTGGAATATGGTAAGAAACCATGAAAAAGTCGAAAAATGAGAAAATCACGCAGTAGGACCCAGAATATTGTGAGAAAACGTGAAAAAGTCTAAAAATGAGAAAAATACACTGTAGGAGCTGGAATATGGTGAGAAAACCTGAAAAAGTCGAAAAATAAGAAACTCACAGTTGTTTGACTTCCATTATGGTGAGAAACCCTGAAAAAGTCAAAAAATGATAAAATCACACTGTAGGACTTGGAATATGATGAAAAACCCTGAAAAAGTCGAAAAATGAGAAAATCACACTGTAGAAGATGGAATATGATGAGAAACCGTGAAAAAGTCAAAAAATGAGAAAAATACACTGTAGAAGCTGGAATATGGTGAGAAACCCTGAAAAAGTCGAAAAATGAGAAAATCACACTGTAGGACTTGGAATAAGATGAGAAACCCTGAAAAAGTCAAAAAATGAGAAAATCACACTGTAGTACCTGGAATATGTTGAGAAACCCTGAAAAAGTCTTAAAATGAGAAAATCACACTGTAGGACCTGGAATATGGTGAGAAACCCTGAAAGATCGAAAAATAAGAAAATCAAACTTGTAGTACCTGCAATATGGAGAGAAACCCTGAAAAAGTCAAAAAATGAGAAAATCCCAATATAGTACTTGGAATAAGATTAGAAACTGTGAAAAAGACAAAAAATGAAAAAATACACTGTAGAAGCTGGAATATGGTGAGAAACCCTGAAAAAGTCAAAAAATAAGAAATTCACACTTGTAGAACCTGCAATATAGTGAGAAACCCTGAAAAAGTCGAAAAATGAGAAAATCACACTGTAGGACTTGGAATATGGTGAGAAAACCTGAAAATGTCAAAAAATGATAAAATCACACTGTAGGACTTGGAATATGATGAGAAACCCTGAAAAAGTCGAAAAATGAGTAAATCAAACTGTAGAAGATCGAATATGGTGAGCAACCCTGAAAAATTCAAAAAATGAGAAAAATCACAATGTAGAACCTGGAAAATGGTGAGAAACTCTGAAAAAGTCGAAAAATTAGAAAAATTACACTCTAGGACTTGGAATATGATGAGAAACCCTAAAAAAGTCGAAAAATAAGAAAATCACACTTGTAGGACCTCCAATATGGTGAAAAACCCTGAAAAAGTCGAAAAATGAGAAAATCACAGTGTAGGACCTGGAATATGGTGAGAAACCCTGAAAAAGCCGAAAAATGAGAAAATCACACTGTAGGACTTGGAATATGATGACAAACCCTGAAAAAGTCGAAAAATGAGAAAATCACACTGTAGAAGATGGAATATGGTGAGCAACGCTGAAAAAGTCGAATATTAGAAAAATAACACTGTAGAAACTGGAATATGGTGAGAAACTCTGAAAAAGTCGAAAAATTAGAAAAATCACACTCTAGGACTTGGAATATGTTGAGAAACCCTGAAAAATTCCAAAAATGAGAAAATCACACTGTAGGATTTGGAATATGATGAGAAACCGTGAAAAAGTCAAAAAATGAGAATAATACACTGTAGGAGCTGGAATATGATGAGAAACCCTGAAAAAGTCGAAAAATAAGAAAATCACACTTGTAGGACCTCCAATATGGTGAAAACCCTGAAAAAGTCGAAAAATGAGAAAATCACTGTGTAGGACCTGGAATATGGTGAGAAACCCTGAAAAAGTCAAAAAATGAGAAAATCACGCAGTAGGTCCTGGAATTTGGTGAGAAACACTGAAAAAGTCTAAAATAAAAAAATTACACTGTAGTACATGGAATATGGTGACAAACACTGAAAAAGTTTTAAAATGAGAAAATCACACTGTAGGATATGGAATATGGTGAGAAACCTTGAAAAAGTCAAAAAATGAGAAACATCACACTGTAGTAAAAGAAATATGGTGATATAATCTGAAAAAGTCGAAAAATTAGAAAAATCACACTCTAGGACTTGGAATAAGATGAGAAACCCTGAAAAAGTCAAAAAATGAGAAAATCACACTGTAGGACTTGGAATATGATGAGAAACCCTGAAAAAGTCAAAAAATGAGAAAATCACACAGTAGAACCTGCAATATGGTGAAAAACACTGAAAAATCTTAAAATGAGATAATTACACTGTAGGACCTGGAATATGGTGAGTAATTCTGAAAAAGTCGAAAAATGAGAAATTCACACTTGTAGGACCTGCAATATGGTGAGAAACACTGAAAAAGTCAAAAAATGAGAAAATTACACTGTAGGACCTGGAATATGTTGAGAAACACTTTAAAAGTCGAAAAAAGAGAAAATCACCCTCTAGGACATGGAATATGATGAGAAACCCTGAAAAAGTCAAAAAATGAGAAAATAACACTGTAGTACCTTGAATATGGTGAGAAAACACTGAAAAAGTCTAATAATGAGAAAATCACACAGTAGGACCTGGAATATTGTGAGAAACCCTGAAGCAGTCGAAAAATAAGAAAATCAAATTTGTCATATCTGCAATATGGTGAGAAACCCTGAAAAAGTCAAAAAATGAGAAAAATACACTGAAGGAGCTGGAATATGGTGAGAAACCCTGAAAAAGTCAAAAAATAAGAAATTCACACTTGTAGGACCTGCAATAGGGTGAGAAATTCTGAAAAAGTCAAAAAATGAGAAAATCACACTGTAGGACTTGGAATATGGTAAGAAACCTGAAAAAGTCGAAAAATGAGAAAATCACGCAGTACGACCCGGAATATTGTGAGAAAACGTGAAAAAGTCTAAAAATGAGAAAAATACACTGTAGGAGCTGGAATATGGTGAGAAAACCTGAAAAAGTCGAAAAATAAGAAACTCACACTTGTTTGACTTCCATTATGGTGAGAAACCCTGAAAAAGTAAAAAAATGATAAAATCACACTGTAGGACTTGGAATATGATGAAAAACCCTGAAAAAGTCGAAAAATGAGAAAATCACACTGTAGAAGATGGAATATGATGAGAAACCGTGAAAAAGTCAAAAAATGAGAAAAATACACTGTAGCAGCTGGAATATGGTGAGAAACCCTGAAAAAGTCGAAAAATGAGAAAATCACACTGTAGGATTTGGAATATGATGAAAAACCCTGAAAAAGTCGAAAAATGAGGAAATCACACTGTAGAAGATGGAATATGATGAGAAACCGTGAAAAAGTCAAAAAATGAGAAAAATACACTGTAGAAGCTGGAATATGGTGAGAAACCCTGAAAAAGTCGAAAAATGAGAAAATCACACTGTAGGACCTGGAATATGGTGAGAAACCCTGAAAAAGTCTTAAAATGAGAAAATCACACTGTAGGACTTGGAATAAGATGAGAAACCCTGAAAAAGTCAAAAAATGAGAAAATCACACTGTAGTACCTGGAATATGTTGAGAAACCCTGAAAAAGCCTCACATATACTTCTAAAAATTTAAAGATGGGTGGGACCACTGAAAGGTCTCAACAATTAATAGCATTGTCTCCTCTTCCATAGAACCTGGGATCAACTACCAGCAACTATATGGTGGCCCATATCCAGTATCAGAGGATCAGACAGACAGACAGGCAGACAGACAGAGATAAGGATGGCAGGCCTGCCTGATTTTTCTTTCTTTCTTATCCTTTTTTAAAAATGTTTATTTATTTATTTATTTATTTATTTATTTATTTATTTATTTATTTATATTTATTAGATATAAGTACACTGTAGCTGTCTTCAGACACTCCAGAAGAGGGTGTCAGATTCTGGAGAATCTAAATCCCTCTTATGGTCTGCATATGATGTACATAAACAGAGACTCACATACACCTCTAAAAATTTAAAGATGGGTGGGGCCACTTAATGGGCTCAACAAATAACAGCATTGTCTCCTCTTCCAGAGAACCTGGTATCAACTACCAGCAAGTATATGATGGACCATCTCCAGTTCCAGGGGATCAGACAGACAGAGATAAGGATGGCACTCCTGCCTTGTCTTTCTTTATTTCTTATCCATTTTAAAAAATGTTTATTTATTTATTTATTTATTTATTTATTTATTTATTTATTAGATATAAATACACTGTAGCTGTCTTCAGACACTCCAGAAGAGGGTGTCAGATTCTGGACAATCTAAATCCCTCTTATGGTCTGCATATGATGTACATAAACACAGCCTCACATACACTTCTAAAAATTTAAGGATGGGTGGGGCGACTGAAAGGGCTCAACAATTAACAGCATTGTCTCCTCTTCCAGAGAACCTGGGATCAACTACCAGCAACAATATGGTGGCCCATCTCCAGTTCCCGGGGATCAGATAGACAGACAGACAGACAGACAGACAGAGATATGGATGGAAGGCCTGCCTGGTCTTACTTTCTTTCTTATCCTGTTTAAATAATGTTTATTTATTTATTTATTTATTTATTTATTCATTTATTTATTTATTAGATATAAGTACACTGTAGCTGTCTTCAGACACTCCAGAAGAGGGTGTCAGATTCTGATGAATCTAAATCCCTCTTCTGGTCTGCATATGATGTACATAAACACGGCCTCATATACACTTCTAAAAATTTAAAGATGGGTAGGGCCACTGAAAGGGCTCAACAATTAACAGCATTGTCTCCTCTTCCAGAGAACCTGGGATCAACTACCAGCAACTATATGGTGGCCCATCTCCAGTTATGGGGATCAGATAGACAGACAGACAGACAGACAGAGATATGGATGGCAGGCCTGCCTGGTCTTTCTTTCTATTCCTTTTTTAAAAATGTTTATTTATTTATTTATTTATTTATTTATTTATTTATTTATTTATTAGATATAAATACACTGTAGCTGTCTTCAGACACTCCAGAAGAGGGTGTCAGATTCTGGAGAATCTAAATCCCTCTTATGGTATGCATATGATGTACATAAAGAGAGATTCACATACACTTCTAAAAATTTAAAGATGGGTGGGGCCACTTAAAGGGCTCAACAAATAACAGCATTGTCTCCTCTTCCAGAGAACCTGGTGTCAACTACCAGCAAGTATATGATGGACCATCTCCAGTTCCAGGGGATCAGACAGACAGATAGACAGACAGAGATAAGGATGGCTCTCCTGCCTGGTCTTTCTTTATTTCTTATCCATTTTAAAAAATGTTTATTTATATATTTATTTATTTATTTATTTATTTATTTATTTATTTATTTATTAGATATAAATACACTGTAGCTGTCTTCAGACACTCCAGATGAGGGTGTCAGATTCTGGACAATCTAAATCCCTCTTAAGGTCTGCATATGATGTACATAAACACAGCCTCACATACACTTCTAAAAATTTAAGGATGGGTGGGGCGACTGAAAGGGCTCAACAATTAACAGCATTGTCTCCTCTTCCAGAGAACCTGGGATCAACTACCAGCAACTATATGGTGGCCCATCTCCAGTTCCCGGGGATCAGATAGACAGACAGACAGACAGACAGAGATATGGATGGAAGGACTGCCTGGTCTTTCTTTCTTTCTTATACTGTTTAAATAATGTTTATTTATTTATTTATTTATTTATTTATTTATTTATTAGATATAAGTACACTGTAGCTGTCTTCAGACACTCCAGTAGAGGGTGTCAGATTCTGATGACTCTAAATCCCTCTTCTGGTCTGCATATGATGTACATAAACACAGCCTCACATATACTTCTAAAAATTTAAACATGGGTAGGGCCACTGATAGGGCTCAACAAGCTGGGCGTGTTGGAGCACGCCTTTAATCCCAGCACTCGGGAGGCAGAGGCAGGCAGATTTCTGAGTTCGAAGCCAGCCTGGTCTACAAAGTGAGTTCCAGGACAGCCAGGGCTACACAGAGAAACCCTGTCTCCAAAAACCAAAAAAAAAAAAAAAAAAAAAAAAGAAGAAAGAAAGAAAGAAAGGGCTCAACATTAACAGCATTGTCTCCTCTTCCAGAGAACCTGGGATCAACTACCAGCAACTATATGGTGGCCCATCTCCAGTTCCAGGGGATCAGATAGACAGACAGACAGACAGACAGAGATATGGATGGCAGGCCTGCCAGGTCTTTCTTTATTTCTTATCCTGTTTAAATAATGTTTATTTATTTATTTATTTATTTATTTATTTATTTATTTATTTATTTATTTATTAGATATAAATACACTGTAGCTGTCTTCTGACACTCCAGTAGAGGGTGTCAGATTCTGGAGAATCTAAATCATCTTATAATGTGCATAAGATGTACATAAACACAGCCTAAAGTATACTTCTAAAAATTTAAAGAAGTGTGGGGCCACTGAAAGGGCTCAACAATTAACAGCATTGTCTCCTCTTCCAGAGAACCTTGGATCAACTACCAGCAACTATATGGTGGCCCATCTCCAGTTCCCGGGGATCAGATAGACAGACAGACAGACAGACAGAGATATGGATGGTAGGCCTGCCTGGTCTTTCTTTCTTTCTTATCCTTTTAAAAAATGTTTATTTATGTATTTATTTATTTATCTATTTATTTATTAGACATCAGTACACTGTAGCTGTCTTCAGAAACTCCAGAAGAGGGTGTCAGATTCTGGAGAATCTAAATCCCTTTTATGGTCTGCATATGATGTACATAAACACAGCCTCACATACACTTCTAAATATTTAAAAATGGGTGGGACCACTGAAATGTCTCAACAATTAACAGCATTGTCTCCTCTTCCAGAGAACCTGGGATCAACTACCAGCAACTATATGGTGGCCCATATCCAGTATCAGAGGATCAGACAGACAGACAGACAGACAGACAGAGATAAGGATGGTAGGCCTGCCTAGTCTTTCTTTCTTTCTTATCCTTTTTAAAAAATGTTTATTTATTCATTTATTTATTTATTTATTTATTTATTTATTTATTTATTTATTTATGTATTTATTAGATATAAGTACACTGTAGCTGTCTGCAGACACTCCAGAAGAGGGTGTCAGATACTGGAGAATCTAAATCCCTCTTATGGTCTGCATATGATGTACATAAACAGAGACTCACATATACTTCTAAAAATTTAAAGATGGGTGGGGCCACTCAAAGGGCTCAACAATTAACAGCATTGTCTACTCTTCCAGAGAACCTGGGATCAACTACCAGCACCTATATGGTGGCCCATCTCCAGTTCCAGGGGATCAGACAGACAGAGAGACAGACAGACAGAGATAAGGATGGTAGGCCTGCCTGATTTTTCTTTCTTTCTTATCCTTTTTAAAAAAATGTTTATTTATTTATTTATTTATTTATTTATTTATTTATTTATATTTATTAGATATAAGTACACTGTAGCTGTCTTCAGACACTCCAGAAGAGGGTGTCAGATTCTGGAGAATCTAAATCCCTCTTATGGTCTGCATATGATGTACATAAACAGAGACTCACATACACCTCTAAAAATTTAAAGATGGGTGGGGCCACTTAATGGGCTCAAGAAATAACAGCATTGTCTCCTCTTCCAGAGAACCTGGTATCAACTACCAGCAAGTATATGATGTACCATCTCCAGTTCCAGGTGATCAGATAGACAGAGATAAGGATGGCACTCCTGCCTTGTCTTTCTTTATTTCTTATTCATTTTAAAAAATGTTTATTTATTTATTTATTTATTAGATATAAATACACTGTAGCTGTCTTCAGACACTCCAGAAGAGGGTGTCAGATTCTGGACAATCTAAATCCCTCTTAAGGTCTGCATATGATGTACATAAACACAGCCTCACATACACTTCTAAAAATTTAAGGATGGGTGGGGCGACTGAAAGGGCTCAACAATTAACAGCATTGTCTCCTCTTCCAGAGAACCTGGGATCAACTACCAGCAACTATATGGTGGCCCATCTCCAGTTCCCGGGGATCAGATAGACAGACAGACAGACAGACAGAGATATGGATGGAAGGCCTGCCTGGTCTTTCTTTCTTTCTTATCCTGTTTAAATAATGTTTATTTATTTATTTATTTATTTATTTATTTATTTATTTATTTATTAGATATAAGTACACTGTAGCTGTCTTCAGACACTCCAGTAGAGGGTGTCAGATTCTGATGACTCTAAATCCCTCTTCTGGTCTGCATATGATGTACATAAACACAGCCTCACATATACTTCTAAAAATTTAAACATGGGTAGGGCCACTGATAGGGCTCAACAAGCTGGGCGTGTTGGCGCACGCCTTTAATCCCAGCACTCGGGAGGCAGAGGCAGGCAGATTTCTGAGTTCGAAGCCAGCCTGGTCTACAAAGTGAGTTCCAGGACAGCCAGGGCTACACAGAGAAACCCTGTCTCCAAAAACCAAAAAAAAAAAAAAAAAGAAGAAAGAAAGAAAGAAAGGGCTCAACATTAACAGCATTGTCTCCTCTTCCAGAGAACCTGGGATCAACTACCAGCAACTATATGGTGGCCCATCTCCAGTTCCAGGGGATCAGATAGACAGACAGACAGACAGACAGAGATATGGATGGCAGGCCTGCCAGGTCTTTCTTTATTTCTTATCCTGTTTAAATAATGTTTATTTATTTATTTATTTATTTATTTATTTATTTATTTATTTATTTATTAGATATAAATACACTGTAGCTGTCTTCTGACACTCCAGTAGAGGGTGTCAGATTCTGGAGAATCTAAATCATCTTATAATGTGCATAAGATGTACATAAACACAGCCTAAAGTATACTTCTAAAAATTTAAAGAAGTGTGGGGCCACTGAAAGGGCTCAACAATTAACAGCATTGTCTCCTCTTCCAGAGAACCTTGGATCAACTACCAGCAACTATATGGTGGCCCATCTCCAGTTCCCGGGGATCAGATAGACAGACAGACAGACAGACAGACAGAGATATGGATGGTAGGCCTGCCTGGTCTTTCTTTCTTTCTTATCCTTTTAAAAAATGTTTATTTATGTATTTATTTATTTATCTATTTATTTATTAGACATCAGTACACTGTAGCTGTCTTCAGAAACTCCAGAAGAGGGTGTCAGATTCTGGAGAATCTAAATCCCTTTTATGGTCTGCATATGATGTACATAAACACAGCCTCACATACACTTCTAAATATTTAAAAATGGGTGGGACCACTGAAATGTCTCAACAATTAACAGCATTGTCTCCTCTTCCAGAGAACCTGGGATCAACTACCAGCAACTATATGGTGGCCCATATCCAGTATCAGAGGATCAGACAGACAGACAGACAGACAGACAGAGATAAGGATGGTAGGCCTGCCTAGTCTTTCTTTCTTTCTTATCCTTTTTAAAAAATGTTTATTTATTCATTTATTTATTTATTTATTTATTTATTTATTTATTTATTTATGTATTTATTAGATATAAGTACACTGTAGCTGTCTGCAGACACTCCAGAAGAGGGTGTCAGATACTGGAGAATCTAAATCCCTCTTATGGTCTGCATATGATGTACATAAACAGAGACTCACATATACTTCTAAAAATTTAAAGATGGGTGGGGCCACTGAAAGGGCTCAACAATTAACAGCATTGTCTACTCTTCCAGAGAACCTGGGATCAACTACCAGCACCTATATGGTGGCCCATCTCCAGTTCCAGGGGATCAGACAGACAGAGAGACAGACAGACAGAGATAAGGATGGTAGGCCTGCCTGATTTTTCTTTCTTTCTTATCCTTTTTAAAAAAATGTTTATTTATTTATTTATTTATTTATTTATTTATTTATTTATATTTATTAGATATAAGTACACTGTAGCTGTCTTCAGACACTCCAGAAGAGGGTGTCAGATTCTGGAGAATCTAAATCCCTCTTATGGTCTGCATATGATGTACATAAACAGAGACTCACATACACCTCTAAAAATTTAAAGATGGGTGGGGCCACTTAATGGGCTCAACAAATAACAGCATTGTCTCCTCTTCCAGAGAACCTGGTATCAACTACCAGCAAGTATATGATGTACCATCTCCAGTTCCAGGTGATCAGATAGACAGAGATAAGGATGGCACTCCTGCCTTGTCTTTCTTTATTTCTTATTCATTTTAAAAAATGTTTATTTATTTATTTATTTATTAGATATAAATACACTGTAGCTGTCTTCAGACACTCCAGAAGAGGGTGTCAGATTCTGGACAATCTAAATCCCTCTTAAGGTCTGCATATGATGTACATAAACACAGCCTCACATACACTTCTAAAAATTTAAGGATGGGTGGGGCGACTGAAAGGGCTCAACAATTAACAGCATTGTCTCCTCTTCCAGAGAACCTGGGATCAACTACCAGCAACTATATGGTGGCCCATCTCCAGTTCCCGGGGATCAGATAGACAGACAGACAGACAGACAGAGATATGGATGGAAGGCCTGCCTGGTCTTTCTTTCTTTCTTATCCTGTTTAAATAATGTTTATTTATTTATTTATTTATTTATTTATTTATTTATTTATTAGATATAAGTACACTGTAGCTGTCTTCAGACACTCCAGTAGAGGGTGTCAGATTCTGATGACTCTAAATCCCTCTTCTGGTCTGCATATGATGTACATAAACACAGCCTCACATATACTTCTAAAAATTTAAACATGGGTAGGGCCACTGATAGGGCTCAACAAGCTGGGCGTGTTGGCGCACGCCTTTAATCCCAGCACTCGGGAGGCAGAGGCAGGCAGATTTCTGAGTTCGAAGCCAGCCTGGTCTACAAAGTGAGTTCCAGGACAGCCAGGGCTACACAGAGAAACCCTGTCTCCAAAAACCAAAAAAAAAAAAAAAAAGAAGAAAGAAAGAAAGAAAGGGCTCAACATTAACAGCATTGTCTCCTCTTCCAGAGAACCTGGGATCAACTACCAGCAACTATATGGTGGCCCATCTCCAGTTCCAGGGGATCAGATAGACAGACAGACAGACAGACAGAGATATGGATGGCAGGCCTGCCAGGTCTTTCTTTATTTCTTATCCTGTTTAAATAATGTTTATTTATTTATTTATTTATTTATTTATTTATTTATTTATTTATTTATTTATTAGATATAAATACACTGTAGCTGTCTTCTGACACTCCAGTAGAGGGTGTCAGATTCTGGAGAATCTAAATCATCTTATAATGTGCATAAGATGTACATAAACACAGCCTAAAGTATACTTCTAAAAATTTAAAGAAGTGTGGGGCCACTGAAAGGGCTCAACAATTAACAGCATTGTCTCCTCTTCCAGAGAACCTTGGATCAACTACCAGCAACTATATGGTGGCCCATCTCCAGTTCCCGGGGATCAGATAGACAGACAGACAGACAGACAGACAGAGATATGGATGGTAGGCCTGCCTGGTCTTTCTTTCTTTCTTATCCTTTTAAAAAATGTTTATTTATGTATTTATTTATTTATCTATTTATTTATTAGACATCAGTACACTGTAGCTGTCTTCAGAAACTCCAGAAGAGGGTGTCAGATTCTGGAGAATCTAAATCCCTTTTATGGTCTGCATATGATGTACATAAACACAGCCTCACATACACTTCTAAATATTTAAAAATGGGTGGGACCACTGAAATGTCTCAACAATTAACAGCATTGTCTCCTCTTCCAGAGAACCTGGGATCAACTACCAGCAACTATATGGTGGCCCATATCCAGTATCAGAGGATCAGACAGACAGACAGACAGACAGACAGAGATAAGGATGGTAGGCCTGCCTAGTCTTTCTTTCTTTCTTATCCTTTTTAAAAAATGTTTATTTATTCATTTATTTATTTATTTATTTATTTATTTATTTATTTATTTATTTATTTATGTATTTATTAGATATAAGTACACTGTAGCTGTCTGCAGACACTCCAGAAGAGGGTGTCAGATACTGGAGAATCTAAATCCCTCTTATGGTCTGCATATGATGTACATAAACAGAGACTCACATATACTTCTAAAAATTTAAAGATGGGTGGGGCCACTGAAAGGGCTCAACAATTAACAGCATTGTCTACTCTTCCAGAGAACCTGGGATCAACTACCAGCACCTATATGGTGGCCCATCTCCAGTTCCAGGGGATCAGACAGACAGAGAGACAGACAGACAGAGATAAGGATGGTAGGCCTGCCTGATTTTTCTTTCTTTCTTATCCTTTTTAAAAAAATGTTTATTTATTTATTTATTTATTTATTTATTTATTTATTTATTTATTTATTTATATTTATTAGATATAAGTACACTGTAGCTGTCTTCAGACACTCCAGAAGAGGGTGTCAGATTCTGGAGAATCTAAATCCCTCTTATGGTCTGCATATGATGTACATAAACAGAGACTCACATACACCTCTAAAAATTTAAAGATGGGTGGGGCCACTTAATGGGCTCAAGAAATAACAGCATTGTCTCCTCTTCCAGAGAACCTGGTATCAACTACCAGCAAGTATATGATGTACCATCTCCAGTTCCAGGTGATCAGATAGACAGAGATAAGGATGGCACTCCTGCCTTGTCTTTCTTTATTTCTTATTCATTTTAAAAAATGTTTATTTATTTATTTATTTATTAGATATAAATACACTGTAGCTGTCTTCAGACACTCCAGAAGAGGGTGTCAGATTCTGGACAATCTAAATCCCTCTTAAGGTCTGCATATGATGTACATAAACACAGCCTCACATACACTTCTAAAAATTTAAGGATGGGTGGGGCGACTGAAAGGGCTCAACAATTAACAGCATTGTCTCCTCTTCCAGAGAACCTGGGATCAACTACCAGCAACTATATGGTGGCCCATCTCCAGTTCCCGGGGATCAGATAGACAGACAGACAGACAGACAGAGATATGGATGGAAGGCCTGCCTGGTCTTTCTTTCTTTCTTATCCTGTTTAAATAATGTTTATTTATTTATTTATTTATTTATTTATTTATTTATTTATTTATTTATTAGATATAAGTACACTGTAGCTGTCTTCAGACACTCCAGTAGAGGGTGTCAGATTCTGATGACTCTAAATCCCTCTTCTGGTCTGCATATGATGTACATAAACACAGCCTCACATATACTTCTAAAAATTTAAACATGGGTAGGGCCACTGATAGGGCTCAACAAGCTGGGCGTGTTGGCGCACGCCTTTAATCCCAGCACTCGGGAGGCAGAGGCAGGCAGATTTCTGAGTTCGAAGCCAGCCTGGTCTACAAAGTGAGTTCCAGGACAGCCAGGGCTACACAGAGAAACCCTGTCTCCAAAAACCAAAAAAAAAAAAAAAAAAAGAAGAAAGAAAGAAAGAAAGGGCTCAACATTAACAGCATTGTCTCCTCTTCCAGAGAACCTGGGATCAACTACCAGCAACTATATGGTGGCCCATCTCCAGTTCCAGGGGATCAGATAGACAGACAGACAGACAGACAGAGATATGGATGGCAGGCCTGCCAGGTCTTTCTTTATTTCTTATCCTGTTTAAATAATGTTTATTTATTTATTTATTTATTTATTTATTTATTTATTTATGTATTTATTTATTAGATATAAATACACTGTAGCTGTCTTCTGACACTCCAGTAGAGGGTGTCAGATTCTGGAGAATCTAAATCATCTTATAATGTGCATAAGATGTACATAAACACAGCCTAAAGTATACTTCTAAAAATTTAAAGAAGTGTGGGGCCACTGAAAGGGCTCAACAATTAACAGCATTGTCTCCTCTTCCAGAGAACCTTGGATCAACTACCAGCAACTATATGGTGGCCCATCTCCAGTTCCCGGGGATCAGATAGACAGACAGACAGACAGACAGACAGAGATATGGATGGTAGGCCTGCCTGGTCTTTCTTTCTTTCTTATCCTTTTAAAAAATGTTTATTTATGTATTTATTTATTTATCTATTTATTTATTAGACATCAGTACACTGTAGCTGTCTTCAGAAACTCCAGAAGAGGGTGTCAGATTCTGGAGAATCTAAATCCCTTTTATGGTCTGCATATGATGTACATAAACACAGCCTCACATACACTTCTAAATATTTAAAAATGGGTGGGACCACTGAAATGTCTCAACAATTAACAGCATTGTCTCCTCTTCCAGAGAACCTGGGATCAACTACCAGCAACTATATGGTGGCCCATATCCAGTATCAGAGGATCAGACAGACAGACAGACAGACAGACAGAGATAAGAATGGTAGGCCTGCCTAGTCTTTCTTTCTTTCTTATCCTTTTTAAAAAATGTTTATTTATTCATTTATTTATTTATTTATTTATTTATTTATTTATTTATTTATTTATGTATTTATTAGATATAAGTACACTGTAGCTGTCTGCAGACACTCCAGAAGAGGGTGTCAGATACTGGAGAATCTAAATCCCTCTTATGGTCTGCATATGATGTACATAAACAGAGACTCACATATACTTCTAAAAATTTAAAGATGGGTGGGGCCACTGAAAGGGCTCAACAATTAACAGCATTGTCTACTCTTCCAGAGAACCTGGGATCAACTACCAGCACCTATATGGTGGCCCATCTCCAGTTCCAGGGGATCAGACAGACAGAGAGACAGACAGACAGAGATAAGGATGGTAGGCCTGCCTGATTTTTCTTTCTTTCTTATCCTTTTTAAAAAAATGTTTATTTATTTATTTATTTATTTATTTATTTATTTATTTATATTTATTAGATATAAGTACACTGTAGCTGTCTTCAGACACTCCAGAAGAGGGTGTCAGATTCTGGAGAATCTAAATCCCTCTTATGGTCTGCATATGATGTACATAAACAGAGACTCACATACACCTCTAAAAATTTAAAGATGGGTGGGGCCACTTAATGGGCTCAAGAAATAACAGCATTGTCTCCTCTTCCAGAGAACCTGGTATCAACTACCAGCAAGTATATGATGTACCATCTCCAGTTCCAGGTGATCAGATAGACAGAGATAAGGATGGCACTCCTGCCTTGTCTTTCTTTATTTCTTATTCATTTTAAAAAATGTTTATTTATTTATTTATTTATTTATTAGATATAAATACACTGTAGCTGTCTTCAGACACTCCAGAAGAGGGTGTCAGATTCTGGACAATCTAAATCCCTCTTAAGGTCTGCATATGATGTATATAAACACAGCCTCACATACACTTCTAAAAATTTAGGATGGGTGGGGCGACTGAAAGGGCTCAACAATTAACAGCATTGTCTCCTCTGCCAGAGAACCTGGGATCAACTACCAGCAACAATATGGTGGCCCATCTCCAGTTCCCGGGGATCAGATAGACAGACAGACAGACAGACAGACAGTGATATGGATGGAAGGCCTGCCTGGTCTTTCTTTCTTTCTTATCCTGTTTAAATAATGTTTATTTATTTATTTATTTATTTATTTATTCATTTATTTATTTATTAGATATAAGTTCACTGTAGCTGTCTTCAGACACTCCAGAAGAGGGTGTCAGATTCTGATGAATCTAAATCCCTCTTCTGGTCTGCATATGATGTACATAAACACGGCCTCATATACACTTCTAAAAATTTAAAGATGGGTAGGGCCACTGAAAGGGCTCAACATTAACAGCATTGTCTCCTCTTCTAGAGAACCTGGGATCAACTACCAGCAACTATATGGTGGCCCATCTCCAGTTCCCGGGGATCAGATAGACAGACAGACAGACAGACAGAGATATGGATGGCAGGCCTGCCTGGTCTTTCTTTCTAATCCTTTTTAAAAAATGTTTATTTATTTATTTATTTATTTATTTATTTATTTATTTATTTATTAAATATAAGTACACTGTAGCTGTTCAGACACTCCAGTAGAGGGTGTCAGATTCTGGAGAATCTAAACCCCTCTAATGGTCTGCATATGATGTACATAAACAGAGACTCACATATACTTCTAAAAATATAAAGATTGGTGGGGCCACTGAAAGGGCTCAACAATTAACAGCATTGTCTCCTCTTCCAGAGAACCTGGGACCAACTACCAGCAACTATATGGTGGCCCATCTCCAGTTCCAGGGGATCAGACAGACAGAGAGACAGACAGACAGAGATAAGGATGGCAGGCCTGCCTGGTCTTTCTTTCTTTCTTATCCTTTTTAAAAAATGTTTATTTATTTATTTATTTATGTATATATTTATTAGATATAAGTACACTCTAGCTGTCTTCAGACACTCCAGAAGAGGGTGTCAGATTCTGGAGAATCTAAATCCCTCTTATGGTATGCATATGATGTACATAAACAGAGATTCACATACACTTCTAAAAATTTAAAGATGGGTGGGGCCACTTAAAGGGCTCAACAAATAACAGCATTGTCTCCTCTTCCAGAGAACCTGGGGTCAACTACCAGCAAGTATATGATGGACCATCTCCAGTTCCAGGGGATCAGACAGACAGATAGACAGACAGAGATAAGGATGGCTCTCCTGCCTGGTCTTTCTTTATTTCTTATCCATTTTAAAAAATGTTTATTTATTTATTTATTTATTTATCTATTTATTTATTAGATATCAGTACACTGTAGCTGTCTTTAGACACTCCAGTAGAGGGTGTCAGATTCTGGAGAATCTAAATCCTCTTATAATGTGCATAAGATGTACATAAACACAGCCTAAAGTATACTTCTAAAAATTTAAAGAAGTGTGGGGCCACTGAAAGGGCACAACTATTAACAGCATGGTCTCCTCTTCCAGAGAACCTTGGATCAACTACCAGCAACTATATGGTGGCCCATCTCCAGTTCCCGGGGATCAGATAGACAGACAGACAGACAGACAGAGATATGGATGGTAGGCCTGCCTGGTCTTTCTTTCTTTCTTATCCTTTTAAAAAAATGTTTATTTATTTATTTATTTATTTATTTATCTATTTATTTATTAGATATGAGTACACTGTAGCTGTCTTCAGACACTCCAGAAGAGGGTGTCAGATTCTGGAGAATCTAAATCTCTTTTATGATCTGCATATCATGTACATAAACACAGCCTCAGATACTCTTCTAAAAATTTAAAGATGAGTGGGGCCACTGAAAGGGCTCAACAATTAACAGCATTGTCTCCTCTTCCAGAGAACCTGGGATGAACTACCAGCAACTATATGGTGGCCCATCTCCAGTTACAGGAGATCAGACAGACAGACAGACAGACAGACAGAGATAAGGATGGCAGGCCTGCCTGGTCTTTCTTTTTTTCTTATCCTTTTAAAAAATGTTTATTTATTTAATTATTCAGGTATTTATTACATATAAGTATACTGTAGCTGTCTTCAGACACTCCAGAAGAGGGTGTAGGATTCTGGAGAATCTAAATCCCTCTTATGGTCTGCATATGATGTATATAAACACAGCCTCACATATACTTCTAAAAAATTAAAGATGGGTGGGATCACTGGAAGGGCTCAACAATTAACAGCATTGTCTCCTCTCCAGAGAACCTGGGATGAAATACCAGCAACTATATGGTGGCCCATCTCGAGTTCCAGGGTATCAGACAGATGTCAGACAGACAGAGAGACAGACAGAGATAAGAATGGCAGGCCTGCCTGGTCTTTCTTTCTTTCTTATCCTTTTAAAAAATGTTTAATTATTTATTTATTTATGTATTTATTAGACATCAGTACACTGTAGCTGTCTTTAGACACTCCAGTAGAGGGTGTCAGATTCTGGAGAATCTAAATCCTCTTATAATCTGCATATGATGTACATAAACACAGCCTCAGGTATACTTCTAAAAATTTAAAGAAGTGTTGGGCCACTGAAAGGGCTCAACAATTAACAGCATTGTCTCCTCTTCCAGAGAACCTTGGATCAACTACCAGCAACTATATGGTGGCCCATCTCCAGTTCCCGGGGATCAGATAGACAGACAGACAGACAGACATAGATATAGATTGAAGGCCTGCCTGGTCTTTCTTTCTTTCTTATCCTTTTTTAAAAAATATTTATTTATTTATTTATTTATTTATTTATTTATTTATTTATCTATTTGTTTACTACATATAAGTAGACTGTAGCTGTCTTCAGACACTCCAGAAGAGGGTGTCAGATTCTGGAGAATCTAAATCTCTCTTATGGTCTGCTTATGATGTACATAAACACAGCCTCACATATACTTCTAAATATTTAAAGATGGATGGGACCACTGAAAGGACTCAACAATTAACAGCATTATCTCCTCTTCCATAGAACCTGGGATCAACTACCAGCAACTATATGGTGGCCCATCTGCAGTTCCAGGGAATCAGACAGACAGACAGACAGACAGAGATAAGGATGGCAGGCCTGCCTGGTCTTTCTTTCTTACTTATCCTGTTTAAAAAAATGTTTATTATTTATTTATTTATTTATTTATTTATTTATTTATTTATTTACGTATTTATTATATATAAGTACACAGTAGCTGTCTTCAGACACTCGAGAAGACGGTGTCAAATTCAGGAAAATCTAAATCCCTCTTATGGTCTGCATATGATGTACATAAACACAGACTCACATATACTTCTAAAAATTTAAAGATGGGTGGGGCCACTGAAAAGGCTCAACAATTAACAGCATTGGGTCCTCTTCCAGAGAACCTGGGATCAACTACCAGCACCTATATGGTGGCCCATCTCCAGTTACAGGGGATCAGACAGACAGACAGACAGACAGACAGAGATAAGGATGGCAGGCCTGCCTGGTCTTTCTTTCTTTCTTATCCTTTAAAAAAATGTTTATTTACTTATTTATTTATTTATTTATTTATTTATTTATTTATTTATGTATTTATTAGATATAAGTACACTGTAGCTGTCCTCTGACACTCCAGTAGAGGGTGTCACATTCTGCAGAATCTAAATCCTTCTTATGGTCTGCATATGATGTACATAAACACAGCCTCACATATACTTCGAAAATTTAAAGAAGGGTGGGGCCACTGAAAAAGCTCAACAATTAACAGCATTGTCTCCTCTTCCAGAGTACCTGGGATCAACTACCAGCAACTATATAGTGGCCTAACTCCAGTTCTCAGGGATCAGACAGACAGACAGACAGAGAGAGATAAGGTTGGCAGGCCTGCCTGGTCTTTCTTTCTTTCTTATCCTGTTTAAAAAAATGTTTATTTATTTATTTATTTATGTATTTATTAGATATAAGTACACTCTAGCTGTCTTCAGACACTCCAGAAGAGGGTGTCAGATTCTGGAGAATCTAAATCCCTCTTATGGTCTGCATATGATGTACATAAACACAGCCTCACATATACTTCTAAAAATTTAAAGATGGGTGGGACCACTGAAAGGTCTCAACAATTAATAGCATTGTCTCCTCTTCCATAGAACCTGGGATCAACTACCAGCAACTATATGGTGGCCCATATCCAGTATCAGAGGATCAGACAGACAGACAGACAGACAGACAGAGATAAGGATGGCAGGCCTGCCAGGTCTTCTTTCTTTCTTATCTTTTTTAAAAAATGTTTATTTATTTATTTATTTATGTATTTATTAGATATAAGTACACTCTAGCTGTCTTCAGACACTCCAGTAGAGGGTGTCAGATTCTGGAGAATCTAAATCCTCTTATAATCTGCATATGATGTACATAAACACAGCCTCAGGTATACTTCTAAAAACTTAACTAAGTGTGGGGCCACTGAAAGGGCTCAACAATTAACAGCATTGTCTCCTCTTCCAGAGAACCTTGGATCAACTACAAGCAACTATATGGTGGCCCATCTCCAGTTCCCGGGGATCAGATAGACAGACAGACAGACAGACATAGATATAGATGGAAGGCCTGCCTGGTCTTTCTTTCTTTCTTATCCTTTTTAAAAAAAAGTTTATTTATTTATTTATTTATTTATCTATTTATTTACTAGATATAAGTAGACTGTAGCTTTCTTCAGACACTCCAGAAGAGGGTGTCAGATTCTGGAGAATCTAAATCTCTCTTATGGTCTGCTTATGATGTACATAAACACAGCCTCACATATACTTCTAAATATTTAAAGATGGGTGGGGCCACTTAAAGGGCTCAACAAATAACAGCATTGTCTCCTCTTCCAGAGAACCTGGGATCAACTACCAGCAAGTATATGATGGACCATCTCCAGTTCCAGGGGATCAGACAGACAGATAGACAGACAGAGATAAGGATGGCACTCCTGCCTGGTCTCTCTTTATTTCTTATCCATTTTAAAAAATGTTTATTTATTTATTTATTTATTTATTTATTTATTTATTTATTTATTAGATATAAATACACTGTAGCTGTCTTCAGACACTCCAGAAGAGGGTGTCAGATTCTGATGAATCTAAATCCCTCTTCTGGTCTGCATATGATGTACATAAACACAGCCTCACATACACTTCTAAAAATTTAAAGATGGGTAGGGCCACTGAAAGGGCTCAACAGTAACAGCATTTTCTCCTCTTCCAGAGAACCTGGGATCAACTACCAGCAACTATATGGTGGCCCATCTCCATTTCCGGGGATCAGATAGACAGACAGACAGGCAGACAGAGATATGGATGGCATGCCTGCCTGGTCTTTCTTTCTTGCTTATCCTTTTTAAAAAATGTTTATTTATTTATTTATTTATTTATTTATTTATTTATTTATTTATTTATGTATTTATTAGATATAAGTACACTGTAGCTGTTCAGACACTCCAGTAGAGGGTGTCAGATTCTGGAGAATCTAAAACCCTCTTATGGTCTGCATATGATGTACATAAACACAGCCTCACATACACTTCTAAATATTTAAAGATGGGTGGGACCACTGAAAGGTCTCAACAATTAACAGCATTGTCTCCCCTTCCAGAGAACCTGGGATCAACTACCAGCAACTATATGGTGGCCCATATCCAGTATCAGAGGATCAGACAGACAGACAGACAGACAGACAGACAGAGATAAGGATGGCAGGCCTGCCAGGTCTTTCTTTCGTTCTTATCCTTTTTTAAAAATGTTTATTTATTTATTTACTTATTTATTTATTTATTTATTCATTTATTTATTTTTTATGTATTTATTAGATATAAGTACACTATAGCTGTCTTCACATACTCCAGTAGAGGGTGTCAGAATCTGGAGAATCTAAACCCCTCTAATGGTCTGCATATGATGTACATAAACAGAGACTCACATATACTTCTAAAAATATAAAGATTGGTGGGGCCACTGAAAGGGCTCAACAATTAACAGCATTGTCTCCTCTTCCAGAGAACCTGGGACCAACTACCAGCAACTATATGGTGGCCCATCTCCAGTTCCAGGGGATCAGACAGACAGAGAGACAGACAGACAGAGATAAGGATGGCAGGCCTGCCTGGTCTTTCTTTCTTTCTTATCCTTTTTAAAAAATGTTTATTTATTTATTTATTTATGTATATATTTATTAGATATAAGTACACTCTAGCTGTCTTCAGACACTCCAGAAGAGGGTGTCAGATTCTGGAGAATCTAAATCCCTCTTATGGTATGCATATGATGTACATAAACAGAGATTCACATACACTTCTAAAAATTTAAAGATGGGTGGGGCCACTTAAAGGGCTCAACAAATAACAGCATTGTCTCCTCTTCCAGAGAACCTGGGATCAACTACCAGCAAGTATATGATGGACCATCTCCAGTTCCAGGGGATCAGACAGACAGATAGACAGACAGAGATAAGGATGGCACTCCTGCCTGGTCTTTCTTTATTTCTTATCCATTTTAAAAAATGTTTATTTATTTATTTATATATTTATTTATTTATTTATTTATTAGATATAAATACACTGTAGCTGTCTTCAGACACTCCAGAAGAGGGTGTCAGATTCTGGACAATCTAAATCCCACTTAAGGTCTGCATATGATGTACATAAACACAGCCTCACATACACTTCTAAAAATTTAAGGATCGGTGGGTCGACTGAAAGGGCTCAACAATTAACAGCATTGTCTCCTCTTCCAGAGAACCTGGGATCAACTACCAGCAACTATATGGTGGCCCATCTCCAGTTCCCGGGGATCAGATAGACAGACAGACAGACAGACAGACAGACAGAGATATGGATGGAAGGCCTGCCTGGTCTTTCTTTCTTTCTTATCCTGTTTAAAAAATATTTATTTATTTATTTATTTATTTATTTATTTATTTATTTATTAGATATAAGTACACAGTAGCTGTCTTCAGACACTCCAGTAGAGGGTGTCAGATTCTGATGAATCTAAATCCCTCTTCTGGTCTGCATATGATGTACATAAACACAGCCTCACATACACTTCTAAAAATTTAAACATGGGTAGGGCCATTGAAAGGGCTCAACAAGCTGGGCGTGGTGGCGCACGCCTTTAATCCCAGCACTCGGGAGGCAGAGGCAGGCGGATTTCTGAGTTCCCGGCCAGCCTGGTCTACAAAGTGAGTTCCAGGACAGCCAGGGCTACACAGAGAAACCCTGTCTCAAAAAAACCAAAAAAAAAAAAAAAAAAAAAAAGAAAGAAAGAAAGAAAGGGCTCAACATTAACAGCATTGTCTCCTCTTCCAGAGAACCTGGGATCAACTACCAGCAACTATATGGTGGCCCATCTCCAGTTCCAGGGGATCAGATAGACAGACAGACAGACAGACAGAGATATGGATGGCAGGCCTGCCAGGTCTTTCTTTATTTCTTATCCTGTTTAAATAATGTTTATTTATTTATTTATTTATATATTTATTTATTTATTTATTAGATATAAATACACTGTAGCTGTCTTCAGACACTCCAGTAGAGGGAGTCAGATTCTGGAGAATCTAAATCCTCTTATAATGTGCATATGATGTACATAAACACAGCCTCAAGTATACTTCTAAAAATTTAAAGAAGTGTGGGGCCACTGAAAGGGCTCAACAATTAACAGAATGGTCTCCTCTTCCAGAGAACCTTGGATCAACTACCAGCAACTATATGGTGGCCCATCTCCAGTTCCCGGAGATCAGATAGAAAGACAGACAGACAGAGATATGGATGGTAGGCCTGCCTGGTCTTTCTTTATTTCTTATCCTTTTAAAAAAATGTTTATTTATTTATTTATTTATTTTTCTATTTATTTATTAGATATCAGTACACTGTAGCTGTCTTCAGATACTCCAGAAGAGGGTGTCAGATTCTGGAGAATCTAAATCCCTTTTATGGTCTGCATATGATGTACATAAACACAGCCTCACATACACTTCTAAATATTTAAAGATGGGTGAGACCACTGAAATGTCTCAACAATTAACAGCATTGTCTCCTCTTCCAGAGAACCTGGGATCAACTACCAGCAACTATATGGTGGCCCATATCCAGTATCAGAGGATCAGACAGACAGACAGACAGACAGAGATAAGGATGGCAGGCCTGCCTGGTCTTTCTTTCTTTCTTATCTTTTTAAAAAATGTTTATTTATTTATTTATTTATTTATTTATTTATTTATTTATTTATTCGATATAAGTACACATTAGCTGTCTTCAGTCACTTCAGAAGAGGGTGTCAGATTCTGGAGAATCTAAATCTCTCTTATGATCTGCATATCATGTACATAAACACAGCCTCACATACTCTTCTAAAAATTTAAAGATGAGTGGGGCCACTGAAAGGGCTCAAAAATTAACAGCATTGTCTCTTCTTCCAGAGAACCTGGGTTCAACTACCACCAACTATATGGTGGCCGATCTCCAGTTACAGGAGATCAGACAGACACACAGACAGACAGACAGAGATAAGGATGGCAGGCCTGCCTGGTCTTTTTTTTTTTCTTATCCTTTTAAAAAAATGTTTATTTATTTAATTATTCAGGTATTTAATACATATAAGTATACTGTAGCTGTCTTCAGACACTCCAGAAGTGGGTGTAGGATTCTGGAGAATCTAAATCCCTCTTATGGTCTGCATATGATGTACATAAACACAGACTCACATATACTTCTAAAAATTTAAAGATGGGTGGGGCCACTGGAAAGGCTCAACAATTACCAGCATTGGGTCCTCTTCCAGAGAACCTGGGATCAACTACCAGCACCTATATGGTGGCCCATCTCCAGTTCCAGGGGATCAGACAGACAGACAGACAGACAGAGATAAGGATGGCAGGCCTGCCTGGTCTTTTTTTTTCTTATCCTTTTAAAAAAATGTTTATTTATTTAATTATTCAGGTATTTAATACATATAAGTATACTGTAGCTGTCTTCAGACACTCCAGAAGTTGGTGTAGGATTCTGGAGAATCTAAATCCCTCTTATGGTCTGCATATGATGTACATAAACACAGACTCACATATACTTCTAAAAATTTAAAGATGGGTGGGGCCACTGAAAAGGCTCAACAATTAACAGCATTGGGTCCTCTTCCAGAGAACCTGGGATCAACTACCAGCACCTATATGGTGGCCCATATCCAGTACCAGAGGATCAGACAGACAGACAGACAGACAGACAGAGATAAGGATGGCAGGCCTGCCTGGTCTTTCTTTCTTTTTTATCCTTTAAAAATATGTTTATTTACTTATTTATTTATTTATTTATTTATTTATTTATTCATTTATGTATTTACTAGATATAAGTACACTGTAGCTGTCTTCTGACACTCCAGTAGAGGGTGTCACATTCTGCAGAATCTAAATCCCTCTTATGGTCTGCATATGATGTACATAAACACAGCCTCACATATACTTCAAAAATTTAAAGAAGGGTGGGGCCACTGAAAAAGCTCTACAAGTAACAGCATTGTCTCCTCTTCCAGAGTATCTGGGATCAACTACCATCAACTATATAGTGGCCCATCTCCAGTTCTCAGGGATCAGACAGACAGACAGACAGACAGACAGAGATAAGGATGGCAGGCCTGCCTGGTCTTTCTTTCTTTCTTATCCTTTGTAAAAAATGTTTATTTAATTATTTATTTATGTATTTATTAGATATAAGTACACAGTAGCTGTCTTCAGACACTCCAGAAGAGGGTGTCAGATTCTGGAGAATCTAAATCCCTCTTATGGTCTGCATATGATGTACATAAACACGGCCTCACATATACTTCTAAAAATTTAAAGATGGGTAGGACCACTGAAAGGGCTCAACAATTAACATCATTGTCTCCTCTTCCACAGAACCTGGGATCAACTACCAGCAACTATATGGTGGCCCATCTGCAGTTCCAGGGGATCAGACAGACAGACAGACAGACAGAGATAAGGATGGCAGGCCTGCCTGGTCTTTCTTTCTTTCTTCTCCTTTAAAAAAATGTTTATTTATTTATGTATTTATTATATATAAGTACACTGTAGCTGTCTACAGACACTCCAGAAGAGTGTGTTAGATTCTAGAGAATCTAAATCCCTCTTATGGTCTGTGTATGATGTACATAAACACAGCCTCACATATACTGAGCTGAGGTGTCACAGGCCAACTGCTGGAATTTCTGAGTACCACCTAGAGAGAGAAAAGCTATGCTGTGGTTGTTTAATTTATGTATTTTATTATTTCTATTTGTTGTTTTGTTTTGTTTTATTTGTTTTTAGAGAAGGCCTCAGTCTGTAGCTCTGGCTGACCCAGGACTGCCTACCTGTGTTAATTAGGGTTTCACAGCTGAGAACAGACACCAAGAGCAAGGTAAGGTTTAGAAAACCCGACCTTCAGTGGTGGCTCAAGCTCTTAATGAGAGCACTCTGTAGGCAGAGGCAGTAAGTTTCTGAGTTCGAGGCCACCCTGGTGAAAGACAGTGTTAGGCAGGGCTAGGGTAGGCTATAGGGTAGGCTATAGGGTAGGCTATAGGGTAGGCTATAGGGTAGGCTATAGGGTAGGCTATAGGGTAGGCTAGGGTAGGCTATAGGGTAGGCTAGGGTAGGCTATAGGGTAGGCTATAGGGTAGGCTAGGGGAAAGAGAAGGAAAGAAAGGAAGAAAGGAAGAAAGGAAGAAAGAAAGGAAGGAAGAAAGAAAGGAAGAAAGAAAGAAAGGAAGAAAGAAAGAAAGGAAGAAAGAAAGAAAGAAAGAAAGAAAGAAAGGAAGAAAGAAAGGAAGGAAGGAAGAAAGAAAGGAAGAAAGAAAGAAAGAAAGATACCAGATCACCGTCACACAGCATTGGCTGTCTTCAGGTGTATCCTTTCAGCCTCCAAAACAAAAAAGCAATGGCTGGCTGTCTTCAGGTGTATCCTATTCTCCAGTCTTATTTCCAACCTAAGAGCTGGGCTGAGCTGCCTCATTATGTAATTGCAAACCTTCCTTGGTTTGTTTTTTCCATTTCTAAGACTAACAGGCCTTTTTCTATTTAGAGAATATGCTCATGACTGTACTTTAGATATAGTAAATATAACTGTTGCTTATAAAACTTGTTTTCTAGGAATTTTTAAAGGGCAATGGCAGAGTTTATTTTTTAAAAATATTTTGCATTTATTTATTTGTGTGAGTGATGAAGCTCAGGTCTTCAAACTCGTCAGGAGGTATGATTACCTCCCCTCTCTCTCAACCCCTCTCTCTCCTCTCTCAATGATTGTGTAAGAATGTTTTGCATGTGTATGCTGTGCCCACAGACTCCTGAACAGAGTATTAGATCCCCTGGAACTGGAGATGGGCCACCATATATAATACTGGTAATTGAGCCCAGGTTCTCTGGAAGAGGAGACAATGCTCTTAATTGTTGAGCCCTCTCTGTAGCCACATCTTTCTTTCTTTCTTTTTTTTTTTTTTTTGAGTATATGTGAGGCTGTGTTTATATACATCATATGCAGACAATAAGAATGATTTAGATTCTTCAGAATCTGACACCCTCTTCTGGACTGTCTGAAGATAGCTACAGCATACTTAAATATAATAAATATATAAATCTTTAAAAAGAAAAAGAAAAGTAAAAAAGAAAGAACAGGCCTGCCATATGCATGTTCATAGAGGAAAATGGAAGAGACCCCAATCTAACCTCAGCAGGGTGCTTCCTTCTGGATGGTAGCTCACAGTTTCATCCCAGCAAGACAGGCAAATCACTGAGTTCAAGGACAGTAAGGTTCAGGACAGCCAAGGTTAGGAAGGAAAAGGGTCTATGTTGAGAATACAAACCGACAAAAATAAAACTAGGAAAAAGAAGTGACAGTGTAACTTGGGGTAGGGTACCAAAAAGAGAAAGCTTTCTGTTACCACTTACAAACAGCAGTAGACTTGCACCCTTCTGCCCAGGTCCCTGCCTTCCTTTCTAGGAATTCTAAGGATGCCAGGGGGTGGGGCAATCCAGATTAACTTTTTAATAACAAAGACTTGGTCTTTGATGTCTAGAGGAAGCCCTTCTCAGTGCCTTTAACTACCACTGAACTTTCAGGGCTGTGACTCAACTGTAACAAGGAACAGGGCTAAGAACCTGCAGCCTTTGAAAACAACTATTTTTTTAAAGAGGGGGACACAAATCAGCAGTAGAACCCCTCAGGTTCAGCCATAATACTTGTTAGGGAAACAGCCTCAATGTCCGGAGCTGAGGTCTCATGGGTGAACTGCTTCAAGCTCTGAGTATCATTGAAAGAAAGAAAAGTTATCATGTGGTTGCTTAATTTATTTATTTTATTATTTCTATTTTTTGTTTTCTTTTGTTTTGTTTTAGAAAAGGCCTCAGTCTGTAGCTATGGCTGACCTAGGACAGACTACATGTGTTAATTAGGGTTTCACAGCTGAGAAACAGACCATACCTATGTAAGACTTAGAAAACCCAACAGTCAGTGGTGGCTTGAGCTCTTAATGAGAGCACTCTGGAGGCAGAAGCAGTCAGTTTCTGAGTCGAGGCCAGCCTGGTTAAAGACAGGGATAGGCAGGGCTAGGCAAGGCAGGGCTGGGCTAGGCTAGGCAAGGCAAGGGGCTAGGCTAGGCTACGCAAGGGGCTAGGCAAGACAGACAGACAGAGAGAAAGACAGACAAGGATGGAAGGCCTGCCTGGTTTTTCTTTCTTCTTTATCCCTTTTAAATAATGTTTATTTATTTATTTATTTATTTATTTATTTATTTATTTATTAGATATAAGTACACTGTAGCTGTCTTCAGACACTCCAGAAGATTGTGTCAGATTCTGGAGAATCTAAATCCCTCTTATGGTCTGCATATGATGTACAAAAGCACAGCCTCACATATACTTTTAAAAATTTAAAGATGGGTGGGGCCACTGAAAGGGCTCAACAATTAACAGCATTGTCTCCTCTTCCAGAGAACCTGGGATCAACTACCAGCAACTATAAGGTAGCCCATCTCCAGTTCCCGGGGATCAGACAGACAGACAGACAGACAGACAGAGATAAGGATGGCAGGCCTGCCTGGTCTTTCTTTCTTACTTATCCTTTTTAAAACAAGTTTATTTCTTTATTTATGTATTTATTAGATATAAGTACATTGTAGCTGTCTTCAGACACTCCAGAAGAGTGCATCAGATTCTGGAGAATCTAAATCCCTCTTATGGTCTGCATATGATGTACATAAACACAGCCTCACATATACTTCTAAAAATTTAAAGATGGGTGGGGCCACTGTAAGGGCTCAACAATTAACAGCATTGTCTCCTCTTCCAGAGAACCTGGGATCAAGTACCAGCAAAAATATGGTGGCCCATCTCCAGTTTCAGGGGATCAGACAGACAGACAGACAAACAGACAAGGATGGCAGGCCTGCCTGGTTTTTCTTTCTTTCTTATCCTTTTTAAAACATGTTTATTTATTTATTTATGTATTTATTAGATATAAGTACACTGTAGCTGTCTTCAGACACTCCAGAAGAGGGATCAGATTCTGGAGAATGTAAATCCCTCTTATGGTCTGCATATGATGTACATAAACACAGCCTCACATATACTTCTAAAAATTTAAAGATGGATGGGGCCACTGTAAGGGCTCAACAATTAACAGCATTGTCTCCTCTTCCAGAGAACCTGGGATCAAGTACCAGCAAAAATATGGTGGCCCATCTCCAGTTTCAGGGGATCAGACAGACAGACAGACAAACAGACAAGGATGGCAGGCCTGCCTGGTTTTTCTTTCTTTCTTATCCTTTTTAAAACATGTTTATTTATTTATTTATGTATTTATTAGATATAAGTACACTGTAGCTGTCTTCAGACACTCCAGAAGAGGGATCAGATTCTGGAGAATGTAAATCCCTCTTATGGTCTGCATATGATGTACATAAACACAGCCTCACAAATACTTCTAAAAATTTAAAGTGGGTGGTGCCACTGAAAGGGCTCAAAAATTTACAGCCTTGTCTCCTCTTGCAGAGAATCTGGGATCAACTACCAGCAACTATATGGTGGCCCACTCCAGTTCCAGGGTATCAGACAGACAGACAGACAGACAGAGATAAGGATGGCAGGCCTTCCTGGTCTTTCTTTTTTTCTTATCCTTTTTAATAATGCTTATTTATTTATTTATTTATGTATTTATTAGATATAAGTACACTGTAGCTGTCTTCAGACACTCCAGAAGAGAGTGTCAGATTCTGGAGAATCTAAATCCCTCTTATTGTCTGCATATGATGTACATAAACACAGCCTCACATTTACTTCTAAAAATTAAAGATGGGTGTTGCCACTGAACGGCTCAAAAATTAACAGCATTGTCTCCACTTCCAGAGAACCTGAGATCAACTACCAGCAACTATATGGTGGCCCATCTCCAGTTCCAGGGGATCAGACAGAGAGACAGACATACAGACAGATAGAGATAAGGATGGCAGGCCTGCTTCGTCTTTCTTTCTTTCTTATCCTTTTTAAGAAATGTTTATTTATTTATTTATGTATTTATTAGATATAAGTACACTGTAGCTGTCTTCAGACATCAGGAAGAAGGTGTCAGATTCTGGAGAATCTAAATCCCTCTTATGGTCTGAATATGATGTACATAAACACAGACTCACATTTACTTCCAAAAATTAAAGATGTGTGGGGCCACTGTATGGGCTCAACCATTAACAGCATTGTCTCCTCTTCCAGAGAACCTGGGATCAACTACCAGCAACTATATGGTGGCCCATCTCCAGTTCCAGAGGATCAGACAGAGAGACAGACAGACAGACATATAGAGATAACGATGGCAGGCCTGCCTGGTCTTTCTTTCTTATCCTTTTTAAGAAATGTTTATTTACTTATTTATGTATTTATTAGATAAAAGTACACTGTAGCTATCTTCAGACACTCCAGAAGAGGGTGTCAGATTCTGGAGAATCTAAATCCCTCTTTTGGTCTGCATATGATGTACATAAACACAGCCTCACATATACTTCTAAAAATTTACAGATGGGTGGAGCCACTGAAAGGGCTCAACAATTAACCGCATTGTCTCCTCTTCCAGAGAACCTGGATTCAACTTCCAGCACCTATATGGTGGCCCATCTCCAGTTCCAGGGTATCAGACAGATAGACAGACAGACAGACAGAGAGACAGAGATAAGGAAGGCAGGCCTCCCTGGTCTTTCTTTCTTTCTTATCCTTTTTAAAAAATGTTTATTTATTTATTTATTTATTTATTTATTTATTTATTTATTTATTAGATATAAGTACACTGTGTCTGTCTTCAGACACTCCAGAAGAGTGTGTCAGATTCTGGAGAATCTAAATCCCTCTTATGGTCTTCATATGATGTACATAAACACAGCCTCACATATACTTCTAAAAATTTAAAGATGGGTGGGGCCACTGTAAGGGCTCAACAATTAACAGCATTGTCTCCTCTTCCAGAGAACCTGGGATCAAGTACCAGCAAAAATATGGTGGCCCATCTCCAGTTTCAGGGGATCAGACAGACAGACAGACAAACAGACAAGGATGGCAGGCCTGCCTGGTTTTTCTTTCTTTCTTATCCTTTTTAAAACATGTTTATTTATTTATTTATGTATTTATTAGATATAAGTACACTGTAGCTGTCTTCAGACACTCCAGAAGAGGGATCAGATTCTGGAGAATGTAAATCACTCTTATGGTCTGCATATGATGTACATAAACATAGCCTCACAAATACTTCTAAAAATTTAAAGTGGGTGGTGCCACTGAAAGGGCTCAAAAATTTACAGCCTTGTCTCCTCTTGCAGAGAATCTGGGATCAACTACCAGCAACTATATGGTGGCCCACTCCAGTTCCAGGGTATCAGACAGACAGACAGACAGACAGAGATAAGGATGGCAGGCCTTCCTGGTCTTTCTTTTTTTCTTATCCTTTTTAATAATGCTTATTTATTTATTTATTTATGTATTTATTAGATATAAGTACACTGTAGCTGTCTTCAGACACTCCAGAAGAGAGTGTCAGATTCTGGAGAATCTAAATCCCTCTTATTGTCTGCATATGATGTACATAAACACAGCCTCACATTTACTTCTAAAAATTAAAGATGGGTGTTGCCACTGAACGGCTCAAAAATTAACAGCATTGTCTCCACTTCCAGAGAACCTGAGATCAACTACCAGCAACTATATGGTGGCCCATCTCCAGTTCCAGGGGATCAGACAGAGAGACAGACATACAGACAGATAGAGATAAGGATGGCAGGCCTGCTTCGTCTTTCTTTCTTTCTTATCCTTTTTAAGAAATGTTTATTTATTTATTTATGTATTTATTAGATATAAGTACACTGTAGCTGTCTTCAGACATCAGGAAGAAGGTGTCAGATTCTGGAGAATCTAAATCCCTCTTATGGTCTGAATATGATGTACATAAACACAGACTCACATTTACTTCCAAAAATTAAAGATGTGTGGGGCCACTGTATGGGCTCAACCATTAACAGCATTGTCTCCTCTTCCAGAGAACCTGGGATCAACTACCAGCAACTATATGGTGGCCCATCTCCAGTTCCAGAGGATCAGACAGAGAGACAGACAGACAGACATATAGAGATAACGATGGCAGGCCTGCCTGGTCTTTCTTTCTTATCCTTTTTAAGAAATGTTTATTTACTTATTTATGTATTTATTAGATAAAAGTACACTGTAGCTATCTTCAGACACTCCAGAAGAGGGTGTCAGATTCTGGAGAATCTAAATCCCTCTTTTGGTCTGCATATGATGTACATAAACACAGCCTCACATATACTTCTAAAAATTTACAGATGGGTGGAGCCACTGAAAGGGCTCAACAATTAACCGCATTGTCTCCTCTTCCAGAGAACCTGGGTTCAACTTCCAGCACCTATATGGTGGCCCATCTCCAGTTCCAGGGTATCAGACAGATAGACAGACAGACAGACAGAGAGACAGAGATAAGGAAGGCAGGCCTCCCTGGTCTTTCTTTCTTTCTTATCCTTTTTAAAAAATGTTTATTTATTTATTTATTTATTTATTTATTTATTTATTTATTTATTTATTTATTAGATATAAGTACACTGTGTCTGTCTTCAGACACTCCAGAAGATGGTGTCAGATTCTGGAGAATCTAAATCCCTCTTATGGTCTGTATATGATGTACATAAACACAGCCTCACATATACTTCAAAAATTTAAAGATGTATGGGGTCACTGAAAGGGCTCAACAATTAACAGCATTATCTCCTCTTCCAGACAACCTGGGATCAACTACCAGCAACTATATGGTGGCTCATCTCCAGTTCTAAGGTATCAGACAGAAAGACAGACAGACAGACAGACAAGGGTGGCAGGCCTGCCTGGTTTTTTTTCTTTCTCATCCTTTTTAAAAATGTTTATTTATTTATTTATGTATTTATTAAATATAAGTACACTTTAGCGGTCTTCAGACACTCCAGGAGAGGGTGTCAGATTCTGGATAATCTAAATCCCTCTTATGGTGTGCATATGATGTACATAAACACAGACTCACATTTACTTCCAAAAATTTAAAGATGTGTGGGGCCACTGAAAGGGCTCAACCATTAACAGCATTGTCTCCTCTTCCAGAGAACCTGGGATCAACTACCAGCAACTATATTGTGGCCCATCTCCAGTTCCAGTGGATCAGAAAGACAGACAGACAGACAGACAGAGATAAGGATGCCAGGCCTGCCTGGTCTTTCTTTATTTCTTATCCTTTAAAAAAAATGTTTATTTATTTATTTATTTATTTATTTATTTATTTATTTATGTATTTATTAGATATAAGTACACTGTAGCTGCCTTCAGACACTCCAGAAGAGGGTTTCAGATTCTGGAGAATCTAAATCCCTCTTATGGTCTGCATATGATGTACATAAACACAGCCTCACATATACTTCTAAAAATTTAAAGATTGGTGGGACCACTGAAAGGGCTCAACAATTACCATCACTGTCTCCACTTCCAGAGAACCTGGTATCAACTATCAGCAACTATATAGTGGCCCAACTCCAGTTCCAGGGGATCAGACAGACTGTCAGACAGACAGACAGAGATAAGGATGGCAGGCTTGCCTGGTCTTTCTTTCTTTCTTATCCTTTTGAAAAAATGTTTGCTTATTTATTTATTTATGTATTTATTAGATATAAGTACACTGTAGCTGTCTTAAGACACTCCAGAAGACGGTGTGAGATTCTGGAGAATCTAAATCCCTCTTTTGGCCTGCATATTATGTACATAAACACAGACTCACGTATACTTCTAAAAATTTAGAGATGTGTGGGGCCACTGAGAAGAATGGGAGGGTAGGGAAGTGGGGGGAGGTATGGGGGACTTTTGGGATAGCATTGGAAATGTAATTGAGGAAAATATGTAATAAAAAAACAGTGAAAAACATAACAAAACAATTAACAGCATTGTCTCCTCTTCTAGAGAATCTGGGATCAACTACCAGCAACTATATGGTGGCCCTTCTCCAGTTCCAGGGTATCAGACAGACAGACAGACAGAGATAAGGATGGCAGGCCTGCCTGGTCTTTCTTTCTTTCTTATCCTTTTTAAAAAAATGTTTATTTATATATTTATTTATTTATTTATTTATTTATTTATTTATTTATTAGATATAAGTACACTGTAGCTATCTTTAGACACTCCAGAAGAGGGTGTCAGATTCTGGAGAATCTAAATCCCTCTTACGATCTGCATATGATGTATATAAACACAGCCTCACATTTTCTTCTAAAAATTTAAAGATGGGTGTGGCTTGGAATAAGATGAGTAACCCTGAAAAAGTCAAAAAATGAAAAATCACACTGTAGGATTTGGAATATGGTGAGAAACCCTGAAAAAGTCGAAAAATGAGAAAAGCATGCAGTAGGACCCAGAATATGGAGAGAAACCCTGAAAAAAAAGTCAAAAAATAAGAAAATCACGCAGTAGGACCTGGAAGCTGGTGAGAAACCCTGAAAAAGTCGAAAAATGAGAAAATCAATCTGTAGGATCTGGAATATGGTGAGAAACCCTGAAAAAGTCGAAAAATGAGAAAATCACACTGTAGGACTTGGAATATGGTGAGAAACCCTGAAAAAGTCGAAAAATGAGAAAATCACGCAGTAGGACCTGGGATTTGGTGAGAAACACTGAAAAAGTCTTAAAATAGAAAATCACACTGTAGTACTTGGAATATGGTGAAAAATACTGAAAAAGTCTTAAAATGAGAAAATCACACCTTAGGACCTGGAATATGGTGAGAAACCCTGAAAAGGTCAAAAAATGAGAAAAATCACACTGTAGTACATGGAATATGGGTAGAAACTCTGAAAAAGTCGCAAATTATAAAATGACAGTGTAGGGCCTGGAATATGTTGAGAAAACCTGAAATATTCGAAAAATGAGAAAATGACAATGTAGAACCTGGAATACCGTAAGAAACCCTGAAAAAGTTAAAAAATGAGAAAATCACACTCTAGGACTGGAATATGGTGAGAAACCCTGAAACATCGAAAAATGAGAAAATCATGTAGTAGGACCCAGAATATGGTGAGAAATCCTGAAAAAAGTCGAAAAATGAGAAAATCACGCAGTAGGACCTGGAAGCTGGTGAGAAACCCTGAAAAAGTCGAAAAATGAGAAAATCAAACTGTAGGACCTGGAATATGTTGAGAAACCCTGAAAAATACGAAAAAGGCAAAAATCACACTCTAGGACTTGGAATATGATGAGAAACCGTGAAAAAGTCAAAAAATGAAAAAATCACACTGTAGTACCTGGAATATGGTGAGAAACACTAAAAAAGTATTAAAATGAGAAAATCACCCAGTAGGACCTGGAATGTGGTGAGAAACCCTGAAACAGTCGAAATATAAGAAAATCAAACTTGTAGTACATGCAATATGGTGACAAACACTGAAAAAGTCGAAAAATGAGAATATCACACTCTAGGATTTGGAATATGATGAGAAACCCTGAAAAATTCAAAAAATGAGAAAATCACACTGTAGGACTTGGAATATGGTGAGAAACCCTCAAAAAGTCGAAAAATGAGAAAATCATGCACTAGGACCCAGAATATGATGAGAAACACAGAAAAAGTCTTAAAATGAGAAAATCACACTGTAGGACCTGGAATATGGTAAGAAACCCTGAAAATGTCGAAAAATGAGAAAATGACACTGTAGGAGCTGGAATATGGTGAGAAGTCATGAAAAAGTCAAAAAAAAAAAAAAAAAGAAATACACACTTGTAGGACTTGCAATATGGTGAGAGAACCTGAAAAAGTCTTAAAATGAGAAAATCACACTGTAGGACTTGGGATATGGTGAGAAACCCTGAAAAAGACGAAAAATTAGATAATCAAACTGTAGTACCTGGTATATGGTGAGAAACACTAAAAAAGTATTAAAATGAGAAAATCACACAGTAGGACCTGGAATATGGTGAGAAACCCTGAAACAGTTCAAAAATAAGAAAATAAAACTTGTAGTACATGCAATATGGTGAGAAACACTGAAAAAGTCAAAAAAATGAGAATATCACACTCTAGGACTTGGAATATGATGAGAAACCCAGAAAAAGTCTAAAAATGAGAAAATCACACTGTAGGACTTGGAATATGGTGAGAAACCCTGAAAAAGTCGAAAAATGAGAAAATCACACTGTAGTACCTAGAATATGGTGAGAAACACTGAAAAAGTCTAAAAATAAGATAAAACTTGTAGTACCTGAAATATGATGAGAAACCCTGAAAAAGTCAAAAAATTAGAAAATCAAATTGTAGGAACTGGAATATGCTGAGAATCCCTGAAAAATTCGAAAAATGCGAAAATCACACTCTAGGACTTGGAATACGATGAGAAACCCTGAAAAAGTCAAAAAATGAGAAAATCACACTGTAGTACCTGGAATATGGTGAGAAACACTGAAAAAGTCTAAAAATAAGATAAAACTTGTAGTACCTGAAATATGGTGAGGAACCCTAAAAAAGTCGAAAAATGAGAAAATCACACTGTAGGACTTCGAATATGATGAGAAACCGTGAAAAAGTAAAAAAAAATGAGAAAAATACACTGTAGGAGCTGGAATATGGAGAGAAACCCTGAAAAGGTTAAAAAATTAGAATATCACAATTGTAGGACCTCCAATATGGTGAGAAACCCTGAAAAAGTCGAAAAATGAGAAAACCACACTGTAGGACCTGGAATATGGTGAGAAACACTGAAAAATTCAAAAAATGAGAAAATCACACAGTAGGACCTAAATATGGTGAGAAACCGTGAAACAGTCGAAATATAAGAAAATCAAACTTGAAGTACCTGCAATATGGTGAGAAACCCTGAAAAAGTCGAAAAATGAAAAAATCACACTGTAGGATTTGGAATATGATGAGAAACCATGAAAAAGTCAAAAATGAGAAAAATATACTGTAGGAGTTGGAATGTGGTGAGAAAAACTGAAAAAGTCGAAGAATAAGAAAATCACACAAGTAGGACCTCCAATATGGTGAGAAACCCTGAAAAAGTCGAAAAATGAGAAAATTACAGAGTAGGATATGGAATATGGTAAGAAACCCTTTAAAAGTCGGAAAAAGAGAAAATCACACTGTAGGATTTGGAATATGATGAGAAAACCTGAAAAAGTCAAAAAATGAGAAAATCACACTGTAGTACCTGGAATATTGTGAGAAAACACTGAAAAAGTCTAAAAATGAGAAAATCACACAGTAGGACTTGGAATATGGTGAGAGACCCTGAAACAGTCGAAAAATAAGAAAATCAAACTTGTATTACCTGCAATATGGTGAGAAAACCTGAAAAAGTCGACAAATGAGAAAAACATACTGTAGGACCTGCAATAGGGTGAGAAATTCTGAAAAAGTCAAAAAATGAGAAAATCACACTGTAGGACTTGGAATATGATGAGAAAACCTGAAAAAATCTAAAAATGAGAAAATCACACTGTAGGAGCTGGAATATGGTGAGAAACCCTGAAAAGTAAAAAAAAGAGAAAAATCACACTGTAGGACCTGGAATATGGTGAGAAAACATGAAAAATTCAAAAAGGAGAAAATCACACTCTAGGACTTGGAATATGATGAGAAAACCTGAAAAAGTCCAAAAATGAGAAAATCACACTGTAGGACTTCGAATATGGTGAGAAACTCTGAAAAAGTCAAAAAATGAGAAAATCACCCTGTAGGACTTGGAATATGGTGAGAAACCCTGAAAAAGTCAAAAAATGAGAAAAATCACACTGTAGTACATGGAATATGGTGAGAAACTCTGAAAAAGTCGCAAATTAGAAAATGACAGTGTAGGACCTGGAATATGTTGAGAAAACCTGAAACATTCAAAAAATGAGAAAATGACAATGTAGAACCTGGAATAAGTAAGAAACCCCGAAAATTTTAAAAAAAGAGAAAATCGCACTGTAGGACCTGGAATATGGTGAGAAACAGTGAAAAAGTCAAAAAATGAGAATATCACACTCTAGGACTTGGAATATGGTGAGAAACCCTGAAAAAGTCAAAACATGAGAAATTCATGCAGTAGGACCCAGAATATGGTGAGAAACCCTGAAAGAAGTCGGAAAATGAGAAAATCAGGCAGTAGGACTTGGAAGCTAGTGAGAAACCCTGAAAAAGACGAAAAGTGAGAATAACAAACTGTAGGACCTGGAATATGTTGAGAAACCCTGAAAAATTCGAAAAAAGCAAAAATCACACTCTAGGACTTGGAATGTGATGAGAAACCCTGAAAAAGTAAAAAAATGAGAAAATTACACTGTAGTACCTGGAATATGGTGAGAAACACTAAAAAAGTATTAAAATGAGAAAATCACACAGTAGGACCAAGAATATGGTGAGAAACTCTGAAAAAGTCGAAAACATGAGAAAATCACGGAGTAGTACCAGGAATATTGTGAGAAACCCTAAAAAAGTCGAAAAATGAGAAAATCACACTGTAGGACCTGGAATATGGTGAGAAACTCTGAAAATGTCGAAAAATAAGAAATTCACACTTGTAGGACCTGCAATATGGTGAGAAACCCTGAAAAAGTCAAAAAATGAGAAAATCACACTGTAGGACTTGGAATAAAATGAGAAACCGTGAAAAAGACAAAAAATGACAAAAGTACACGGTAGGAGATGGAATATGGAGAGAAACCGTTAAAAAGTAGAAAAATAAGATATACACACTTGTAGGACATGCAATATGGTGAGAGACGCTGAAAAAGTCTTAAAATGAGAAAATCACACTGTAGTACCTGGAATATGGTGAGAAACCCTGAAAAAGTCCAAAAATAAGAAATTCACACGTGTAGGACCTGCAATATGGTGAGAAACCCTGAAAAAGTTGAAAAATGAGAAAATCACACTGTAGGACTTGGAATAAGATGAGACACCCTGAAAAAGTCAAAAATGAGAAAATTTCACTGTAGGACTTGGAATAAGATGAGAAACCTGAAAAAGTTGAAAAATGAGAAAATCACAATGTAGAAGATGGAATATGGTGAGCAATCCTGAAAAAGTCAAAAAATGAGAAAATCACACTGTGGTACCTGGAATATGGTGAGAAACTCTGAAAAAGGCGAAAAATTGGAAAAATCACACTCTAGGACTTGGAATATGATGAGAAACCCTGAAAAAGTCAAAAATGAGAAAATCACACTGTAGTAGCTGGAATATGGTGAGAAACATTGAAAAAGTCTCAAAATGAGAAAATCACACATTTGGACCTGCAATATGGTGAGAATCACTGAAATAGTCGAAAAATAAGAAAATCAAACTTGTAGTACCTGCAATATGGTGAGAAACCCTGAAAAATTCCAAAAATTAGAAAATCACACTGTAGGATTTAGAATATGATAAGAAACCGAGAAAAAAGTCAAAAAATGAGAAAAATACACTGTAGAAGCTGGAATATGGTGAGTAAACCCTGAAAAAGTTGAAAAATAAAAAAATCACACTTGTAGAACCTACAATATGGTGAGAAACCCTGAAAAAGTCAAAAAATGAGAAAATCACACTGTAGGACCTGGAATATGTTCAGAAACCCTGAAAAAGTCTTAAAATGAGAAAATAACACTGTAGGACTTGGAATAAGATGAGAAACCCTAAAAAAGTCGAAAATGAGAAAAATACACTGAAGGAGTTGGAATATGTTGAGACTCCCAAAAAAAGTCTTAAAATGAGAAAATCACACTGTAGGACCTGGAATCGGTGAGATACTCTGAAAAAGTCGAAAAAAGAGAAAATCACACTCTAGGACTTGGAATATGATGAGAAACCCTGAAAGAGTCAAAAAATGAGAAAATCACACTATAGTACCTGGAATATGGTGAGAAACCCTGAAAACGTCTAAAAATGAGAAAATCACACTCTAGGACTTGGAATATGATGAGAAACCCTGAAAAAGTCAAAAAATGAGAAAATCACACTATAGTACCTGGAATAGGTGAGAAACCCTGAAAAAGTCTAAAAATGAGAAAATCAAACCGTAGGACCTGGAATATGGTGAGAAACCCTGAAAGATCAAAAATAAGAAAATCAAACTTGTAGTACCTGCAATATGTTGAGAAACCCTGAAAAAGTCAAAAATTGAGATAATCATAATATAGGACTTGGAATAAGATGAGAAACCGTGAAAAAGACAAAAAATGACAAAAAACACACTGTAGGAGCTGGAATATGGTGAGAAACCCTAAAAAAGTCCAAAAATAAGAAATTCACACTTGTAGGACCTGCAATATGGTGAGAAACCCTGACAAAGTCGAAAAATGAGAAAATCACACTGTAGGACTTGGAATAAGATGAGACACACTGAAAAAATCAAAAAATGAGAAAATTTCACTGTAGGACTTGGAATAAGATGAGAAACCCTGAATAAGTTGAAAAATGAGAAAATCACAATGTAGAAGATGGAATATGGTGAGCAATCCGAAAAAGTCAAAAAATGAGAAAATCACGCTGTAGGACCTGGAATCTGGTGAGAAACTCTGAAAAAGTCGAAAAAAGAGAAAATCACACTTAGGACTTGGAATATGATGAGAAACCCTGAAAAAGTCAAAAAATGAGAAAATCAAACAGTAGGACCTGGAATATGGTGAGAAACCCTGAAAGATTGAAAAATAAGAAAATCAAACTTGTAGTACCTGCAATATGGTGAGAAACCCTGAAAAGTCAAAAAATGAGAAAATCACAATATAGGACTTGGAATAAGATGAGAAACCGTGAAAAAGACAAAAAATGACAAAAACACACTGTAGGAGCTGGATTATGGTGAGAAACCCTGAAAAGTCCAAAAATAAGAAATTCATACTTGTAGGACCTGCAATATGGTGAGCAACCCTGAAAAAGTCGAAAAATGAGAAAATCATGCACTAGGACCCAGAATATGATGAGAAACACAGAAAAAGTCTTAAAATGAGAAAAACACACTGTAGGACCTGGAATATGGTAAGAAACCCTGAAAATGTCGAAAAATGAGAAAATGACACTGTAGGAGCTGGAATATGGTGAGAAGTCCTGAAAAAGTCAAAAAAAAATACACACTTGTAGGACTTGCAATATGGTTAGAGACCCTGAAAAAGTCTTAAAATGAAAAAATCACACTGTAGGACTTGGGATATGGTGAGAAACCCTGAAAAAGTCAAAATGAGAAAATCACACTGTAGTAGCTGGAATATGGTGAGAAACATTGAAAAAGTCTCAAAATGAGAAAATCACACATTTGGACCTGCAATATGGTGAGAATCACTGAAATAGTCGAAAAATAAGAAAATCAAACTTGTAGTACCTGCAATATGGTGAGAAACCCTGAAAAATTCCAAAAATTAGAAAATCACACTGTAGGATTTAGAATATGATAAGAAACCGAGAAAAAAGTCAAAAATGAGAAAAATACACTGTAGAAGCTGGAATATGGTGAGTAAACCCTGAAAAAGTTGAAAAATAAAAAAATCACACTTGTAGAACCTACAATATGGTGAGAAACCCTGAAAAAGTCAAAAAATGAGAAAATCACACTGTAGGACCTGG